>NC_054701.1:51030266-51184549 GCF_016097555.1 Gigantopelta aegis
TTGCAAGTCTGAGCGCTCTTACAACTCGATTCTAGTCGTATAGAACTCCTACGACGCAGTTTTATCCGATTCCAAAAATGAATCGGGCCCAACTTTAGTTGGTAGTCTGAACGCTAACTACAACTCAACCCGACGGCCAGTTGGCAGTCTGAGCGTATTCCCAACTCAACTGGGACGTCGGCAATCAACCAACCAACCACAGCGCAGCACGTTGGCCATGTGACAACATTCACAAAAAGTAAACATGACGGACAACTTAAAAGAAGAGGAAATGGTGGAAATGTGGCGTTCCTACCCTGAGTCACTAATCCAAGAAGGACGTCAAAAATGTCTGACGGCATTCTCAAAAAATTATTATACTGTGTTGGCTCTTTAAGCCTAAGGATGGGGAGAAGGTTTCAAAAGCACCTTGCTCCCCACGATCAACAATATGTGGCCTAGCCCACGGTCGACCATTCCTCCTCAGTCTCCGTTTTCTGCAAAGTCTGACAATGGCGACCGCGGCTAGACCATACATAATATCCATTCTCATCTGTTTCATCTACATTGATCACGTATGCATGCAACGTCATACAAATGACATCACGATCGTGGTGGATTGCCGACGATTAGTTGTTAGTCTGAGCGCACCAGTCGTTAGTGGCGAGTTGGGCAAAATACAACGCAACGGTCGAGTTGGCCAACTCCGTCGTGGCAGTTGGTAGTCTGAAACCGGCATAAGAGAGTGTCGTCTAACTCACGTACATGAAGCGACCAGTAAGGTAGTGTTGTCTATCACACGTACAAGAAGTGACCAGTAAGAGAGTGTATACTATCTCACGTACAAGATGCGACCAGTAAGAGAGTGTTGTCTGTCTCAAATACAATAGCCTATCTCACGTACAAGAAGCGACCATTAAGCGGAGTGGCTAACTCACGTACATGAGGCGATCAGAAAGAGGGTGGCGTCTGTCTCGGGTTGCCCGGTATTCTGGAACTTGATCTGCGTTACGGGCAGGCGATCTGACTCATCGCTCACTAGGCTTCGCGTTGACTGGTATGTCGACGTTTGGATAATCTGAAATCAAACACGAATTATATCAAAATGTTAACGTCTTATAGTCTATGGGCCAACATATCGAAACCATCCCCCCCCCCCCCCCCCCTTAGGGATTTTCGGTCACCATGTTTTTCAGTTAGCCAGGACCCTCAGCTATCATAATCTGCTTGTTTGTCATAAAATTGATGGTGGGGGTGGGCACCAGGGCTGTTGCCATGGCAACACAGTGATGAAACATTGGATTTTCAGAAAATGACATATCTATGTAACCAAGCAACCTAAAAACACAAAATAAGTGTCTATATATAGTTTTGAAGCTGTCTAGTTGATTCCAATCACGACCTAGGTAATTTAAGGTCAAGGTCATTACACACGATCAAGGTCAATCTAAATATATGACTGTGGCAAACATGAATGTTTTGCTATGTGTTTAAATATTCAATATTCCTGAATTACCGGTTAAACATTGTCGTTGTCGTCCTCGTCGTCATCAAACATATCCTCTTACATCATCATCATCATCAAACATATCACACATGATCAAGGGCAAACTAATATTATGACTACATGTGTCTAGTATTAAGTGTTCCTGGAATGTCAATCAAATTTTAACGCCATCACCATCGTCTTCATCGTAGTCGTCATCGTCATCATCAAATATGTCCTCTTGAATGTTGTAGTAGTCATTTCCACTATCCTTAACAATGCATTGCTCTCACTGCATGCCTTCACTGGCTGTGATTGTATCAGTTCATTTGTGCGTAAAGGCAAGGTGGGACCCCTGCGTGTGCTGCAAAAAAACCCACAATATATTCCAGTCTTCACAACTTTCGGTACAACCTCGACTCTTACTCCAGAACAGTTTGATGATTTGGAGGCATTCACATGTCTTTTGTATGGGGCAGGATCAGGCGTTAAGGACATAAACAAGCTCCCATATACTATGTTCATGACACGGTACACACCAAAGGACCACCTACTATCCAGCAAGAGTGGCATCGACCTAAGTTTGCTTCCACTCTGCAGATCCTCGTTGAGGATGCATGTTGTACGTGCTAACTATCAGGCTCTCATTTGGAACCAAGCTGATATGGTATGGTCACGGATGGTTACTAAAAGGAAACAAATTGGTGTACCAATGGACAGAAGATGAAATGCTTCCACATGATCTCGTAGATTTAGTACTGGAACAGGTTGATGACGAAAAGGATAGTGGAAATGACGACTACAACATTCAAGAGGACATATTTGATGATGACGATGACGACTACGACGAAGACAATGGTGATGGTGTTAAGATTTGACTGACATTCCAGGAACACTGAATACTAGACACATGTAGTAAACATTCACTTTTTCCAAAGGAAGTCATACAATTAGTTTGCCCTTGATCATGTCTGATATGTTTGATGATGATGATGATGATGTAAGAGGATATGTTTGATGACGACGACGACGACAACTGCCATGTTTAACCGGTAATTCAGGAACATTGAATATTTAAACACATAGCAAAACATTCATGTTTACCACAAAGTCATATATTTAGATTGACCTTGATCGTGTGTAATGACCTTGACCTTAAATTACCTAGGTCATGATTGCAATCAACTAGACAGCTTCAAAACTATATATATATATATATATATATATATATATATATATATATATATATATATATATATATATATATATATATAGACACTTATTTTGTGTTTTTAGGTTGCTTGGTTACATAGATATGTCATTTTCTGAAATTCCAATGTTTCATCACTGTGTTGCCATGGCAACAGCCATGGAGCTTACCACCACCATCAATTTTATGGCAAACAAGCAGATTATGATAGCTGAGTGTCCTGGCTAACTGAAAAACATGGTGACCGAAAATCCCTAAGGGGGGGGGGGGGGGGGGGAGATGGGGGGGGGGGGGGTCTTGGTGGCCCACAAACTATTATGACAAGGTAAGTGGGGTACGTGATATAGACAGACAAACAGACAGACACACACACACACACACACACACACACACACACACACTGTGATTCTCAAGAAAGGTATTTTAAAGGCATATTGTCACAGACCACTGACTTACAAAGTAATACCTGAACAAAAATATAATTGATTTCCCCCTAAATGAACTTTATTCAAACATCTACGTAACCACCATATTAATGATATTTTGTGAAAATAATTGAATTATGGCAATGGTCCATAATTCAGAAACTAAATTTGCCAAGAGAATTGACATGGATTTCACTCCATCATGGTTCAATTAAAGTGATGCGATAGCTAGATTTGGTTTTCAAAAATTAATGTAATTTTCAATTATTATCCATTTTTAGAGAAATAAGGTCCTTAAATCCGTGACAGTATGCCTTTAATGTGCGTCCTGCACTAGTGTAGAACTGTCTGCTAATCGTACGATCCTGAAGATCGATATTACATAATTATTTTAATACTTAAAATGGCTGTAACCATCTTTAACAGATGTCATTTCGAAGAATCTTTACAAAACTTTCCTTTATTTCAAATCCAAAATAATAGCGGTTTTTATTGATTACAATAAACTTGTAAATGCCGTAAGGGGGTCACCATGTGTGTTTGTGTTATCACGTGACACGATCAGATGCCATTTTGAGCGAGGTTATCGCGCAAAGCAATAATAAACGATGAGAGAGATTTAATTAAAAATAATTTGCTAAAAAGATTAATATTTTTAACATTGAAAACATTCGTCAATTTATACATTTCTTTAACATAATAATAGATATTAATTTTGTAAACAATAATCTGACAATTTGCATAGGTAGCCTAGAAGGAAATAAACCGAGATAGAGTTATGGTTTAAGTTTAGACTTCAGCAGGCGGCAAATAGTCTTAATCATACAAGGCATTAGTTGTTGATTGTCATAAATGACCACTAATAGATAACCCATGACCCAAATGTAAATTCCATGACACGTACGAACCTTGTATATCTGGCCACTGAATTGCGACAAATTATTTGTATTAGTTCCCAATTAAAAAAAAAAAAAAATCATTCCACTGGCAAATATATTCCTTTTTTTCACTGAATCTTATTGTGCAACGACACCTGTTGGTCAGACTAAGGGGGCAATTAACAGTTTCAGCATATCGTGGCAGTAGCGAGCACGCACACGAAAGGGTGGAATTTCAGACACCGAGGACTTAACGTCTTGTTGATTGCGGAGTGACTGGACATGCCAAAACATTTGGTAGCCGGCCGAACTACCGGGTTTAGACAACTGGTTGTCCAAGTGAGAAATCGATAGCCAAAACACCCCGGGCTACCGCTAAGGTCGAGCCCCATGTTTACTCCTTAGCTGATTGGTCCAGGATCGGCCAATAGTTAGTGATACTTCCCTACCAAGGACCTTGAAACTCAAAGGAAACGTTGGTGACACTGGCACGTAATGAGTTATTCCAGCAACTCAAAGCACACGTTTGTAGGAGCATGGTCGTAAATCCTCAACTATTTATTTACTCCTGTTTTGGAGATATTGTAGCGTACAAGTACAATTAAAATCCTCGGGTCTTGTTTGATAGCACAGTAATAAAGCGCACGCCTGATGCGCGGTCGGTTTGGAATCGATTCCCGTCGGTGGGACCATTGGGCCTTTTTCTAGTTTCAGCCAGTGCAACAGGACTGGTATATCAAAGGCCGCGGTATGTGCTATTCTGTCTGTAGAATGCTGCATATAAAAGATCCCTTGCTACTAACAGGAACAAGTAGCGGATTTCCTCTAAGACTATTTGTTAAAAAATTACCAAATGTTTGACATCCAATAGCCGATGATTAATA
Source organism: Gigantopelta aegis (assembly GCF_016097555.1). Classification (NCBI taxonomy): domain Eukaryota; kingdom Metazoa; phylum Mollusca; class Gastropoda; order Neomphalida; family Peltospiridae; genus Gigantopelta; species Gigantopelta aegis. Next base: position 51,035,129 of record NC_054701.1, read on the forward strand.
GAACAGATGTTTGTGAACACCGCGCACCTGAATGCGTCCATTGCAGAGCCCGGCAGCTAGCTCCTGGCCATCTGGAGTGTATCGACAGCACATCACATCAGCATCCACGTCACTGAAATAACAAACGTACTGCTTTTAGGCTTCTGGTAGTCGTTCGTACAAAATGAATGTAACGTTTTTGTTGCGGATTGGGTGTTGTTGTTGTTTTGGGGTTGTTTTCTTGTTTTGTTCTGGGGGCGGGGGAGGGTGTTGTTTTGTTGTCTTTTCGCTGATGGCCAGAACTGACTGTTGTCGTGGTCGGATCGGATCTTACGTTTCTTGGTGTGAGGTGGTGTGGAAGGTATTGACTGTTATAATTTAGACAGTGTCCTGATTTCCCATTTAATAATAATATAGATTCCGACAAGCAGTGACAAACCGGACTGCATTGACAAATGTGTCATTCAAAACTAGCACTTTTCAAATTCATGTTGGCTGCTATGGAAAGAACTTTCAGAGCCATTTGGAAATCACAAAAGTGAACTCAGCATTTCAAAAAATATATATGTTGGGGTTTATATATATATATATATATATATATATATATATATATATATATATATATATATATATATATGTATTTATGTATGTATTTACGTTATGTATGTGTTTATGTTACAGGCTCGTGTATTATGATTTAGAAAATTCAGGTCAGGACCTTGAAGCTTGGCCGGTTTTGACAGGATTCCGGTTTGTTCACGATCCGGTTTAGATATATACAGTGAAACCTATTTAAACCGGATCGTGAACAATAACGTAATGCAAATATTGGTACTTTTCATAGCTTCGTCCCCCCTCCCCGACCCTTGTAACGTTTACTTCAATTGTGAATATTGTGCAATATTTAAACAAAAAACAAAAAAACTTTTGGTGTTATCAAATTTAGACGGTCGGCATTGTTTTGTTTTTGTGTGTTTTTCTTTAAAAACCTTATCGTCGCATGTTTTTTTTCTAGTGACGATCGGGTAATCGGAACCACCACTATTAAGCAAGAAATCCATAAGCGTGTAGTGCGTGATGCGTATTAGAACGATCACAGAGTTCGGGAATTAACGTATTGCGCATTAGGCTACTCAACACGCATTGTGTACATATCGAAGCGCTTCAGTCGCTTCAATTGATTTCTATATAAACTGTTTAGCAAATTGTATGTCAGAACATATTCTGTGAAAAATACATTATCAAGAGGGTCATGTGACTACTAATTTTAGGGAGTGCTCTCAACTGACAAGTATGCAATATGGCCGCCACGAACTTTTTCAATTAATGGCCCCTATGCCGGAACCGCCTCGTGTTGCTGTTATACAAGTGGCACCATACCACTTGCACGGTAGTTCTTAGTCAGTACTACATACAAGTAACTTCAAACCAATGGGTTATTAAATACTACAGAGGACAACCTACGTGTAATCATCAAAGAATGATTTCAAAAAGCATATCAGAATTGTGTAGTATACATATACATATATATATATATATATATATATATATATATATATATATATATATATATACCGGTATATAATTTTTTTTTTTTTTAATGAGAAACTATGTCCAAACCGGACTATATTAAGCTGCTACAGCAAGTAACGACACGACTAATGGTGGTGTGTTGCCTTTACGCACCACGCACTACGCACTACGTACACATGGATTCCTGGCTTTATTTTGTTTGGGCTAACTCGACAGTGAATCTTTTTTGACTCCCCACCCCTAGATATCTTTAGCTATTTTTATAAAATGCAATTCTATAGCTCACGGACATTTTAGCCAGTAATTTCATAAGCCCATCAAGTTTTGCCTTGGAACAGATGCTATTTTCCGAGGTTTCCTCCATTGTTCACCTGACAGCCCGGGAAGAACAAAACGTTTTAGTTGTTCGTTCAACACCGTCATACAAATTATCGAACCATTGTCCTGCATACTATCCACATACTAAACAGCATGTTAATGACGTCGATTATGACGTAGTCCAATTTTTGCGACCAACCCTATTTACGTAACTAAGTAACACAAACCATTCAACTTAGATTATTAGTACAATGCATATCCAAGCTGTATGTGCGGAAACAGGTGCAGGTGCCTCCCTCACCCAACATCCACCACCACCCCCTCCCCCCCCCCCCCCCCCCCCCCCCCCCCCCCCCACCCCCACCCCCACCCCCCGACAATAACTCCGAGGAGAGACAGTCGTATTTAGTTCACCGAATCGGTAAATCCCGTTTAAGTTGTGTCCGAATACCGATACATCTGGATACAGACACGATTATTTCCATCGCTCCATGTAGCGACTGAAATCCTACCCACACGCCAAAAAGCCCGCCGGAAGTTGACAAAAATAGCTTCCCATGCTAGGTAGAAGACGACAGTTATTTGTAAATCTTCAGCTGAGATTTGTGCATACCAGCCTCTTGCATCCTAAATGCCCACCTATGGCTTAAAAATAAAGAAAGATACAAGTATTTTAAGTCATAAGGAAATTACAAATAGGATCATAATTATAAAGAGAACTCATTTTAAATATTTATAGTTAAATTTGTGAGTTGCTTCCATCATAATGTGCCCAAACTGCATAATTGTAGTGTATTTTTGACAATGTTCACAGTTCACATACATACAAACCACACCCAAGCTGTTATTGGCGGATATCACACATATGTATATATTTATGAAAACTTTGATCATCAAACCTTACAAAAATCCTCATTTGAATGATTTAGCTATTAAATTTTTCACAAACTCAGCTTTTTGAAAAAGTTTATCCAACTTGATCGCTCCCGACTTTTGTCACAAAGAAAACAAGTCTCATTACAGCTAAATCGCTTGCACCCCTGGTGAAAAATAAATCAATCATTTTAAAAAATAACTGCTTGTCTATCACTAAGCTCAAGATTTGTATCAGATTCAAAATAATTAGCCTTCAAACATGAATCTGTTCAAAAACAACAAGCAAACTATTTTCGCGCCGAGTACACAAGGGAGCGGATGCTGGTCTGGAAACGACGAAGAATAAAATTCATGTCGGGGAATTGACGGGGAGAAACACGGTTATGGTTTCTTCGGGTGGAAAGCCCTTTAGCCTGCGTATCTCCGGTAGTCTTGATCAGAAGTACAGCACAACTAAGCACTGAACGTCAGCCAGAAGTCCCCATCTATGCACTTCCTCAGTGTCACCAAAATGATGTAGCGTACAGGGTAGCGTACATAGATTGCTTGGGATTCATCACTAAGTAACACTATGTAGTTTACTTATATTCCTTTTACTTGTATTCGCACTGCTCTCCTATGCACCGTGAGCCTTTTTGCGCCCTCTGGATCCGCCAAAACATTATTTACAAATTAAGGGAAACGTTTTGTTTCATTATACCGTTGACACACCAAATACGGTTCTGTCCAGTACCGGTCAGTGCGTATCAGTGCGTACTGGTCCGCATTAGAAATCGTCGTTGACACACCGCCGCTCAATATAGATAAAAACGGATCCGTTTTGGACCGAAACACACCAAATACGCTTGTGAGAGGTCGTGTTGTGAGGAATTGACGTCATACAATAACTGACGTCATACATTCTACATGGTTGTCGGATACTGGGAAGTTCCTTCTTGCGATATAGTAGGGATCTAAATGTTGTTGTATTCGTGTATACTAATCTGTGTCAGGTGCCTGTGGCGAAACAACGAATGACGAGGCACTATCCAAATCGATCGTGTCGATAAAAGTTCCATCATTAGGAACAACACTAGCCTTCGCACAGGCATAGGAAACGGGGCGGGGTGGGGTGGGGGCACCCATTTTGCTTTATAATAGTCACTTTTCAGATATTATGCATTATAAGTGTAAAAGTGTGTAAATGTAAAAGTGTGCCCCCCCCCCCCCCCCCCCCCCCCCCCCCCCCCCCCCCCCACACACACTTTTTGGCACCTTCCAACGCTCGTGCTTCGTCGTTGCGTACAAGCATGTTCTCTCTCTCTCTCTTTTTATGCACACGATGTGTCGCTTCCTTATGGCATTAAAAATTAGTCATTTTCCATTTCACACAACGCCGCCATTTTGCAAATGACTTGCACCATGTGATCTTAGTGACCCGAACTGAACCGTATTCGCCAGTGTACCGTTGACACCGTCGGGGGGGGGGGGGGAAGCATTGTTCCCATACCCTCACCCCCTCGCTACGTCGCTGATTTGGTCATAAATACCACTCTCAGGATCGCCAATGATCACCACACGTCCCATATCAGGCCCGTAAGAACGCCATCTGGAGTGGGTGGAGTGGCACTCGCACTAATGGACGGGGGTGGAGGTGGGGGCAGTCTCTAGTGTTAAGAGGGGGGGCCTACACAAGTTGTTTTATCTTTGTTTATATAGAGGACAACATCAGTCGTGAAAGGTTGCGCACACAACATGTATTAACTAAACAGTCGGGAGAATTGTGAACTTCGTGAGTTGGTCAGTATGATCCACGTTACATCTATCACTAACTAATTATATGTGCCGCCTTTCTTTGAGATTATATGTGTCACTAACAATGGATACACACCAAAACAGCAACCCAACAACAACCACCAAACTGTCAAATATGCTGTCAAATATGCTGGACATTGTCAGTGGGATCACGTGCGTTACTTCCTTCTAAAGGTACAAATGTGCTGCAATAACATAACAAACAACTTGAACAGATACTGAACTTTGATAGATTTTAATCATATAAATACTTGTCAAATACAGTATGTACATTTTAATCATGCATTTGTGTTTAATATACTCTGGCTATGCACAAAAAACCTTCAAGACAGAGTTCAGATTAACCACATACAATTTGAGTTTGTACATTTCATTCACGGTTAACATTATATTTCTTAAACAAATACTGGGTATTTTCTGTCAGTACCTCACTCCCGCTGTCTGTGATACCAAGTTAGCTCGAGATTACAGATATCTTTGGTTCCTCCATTCAAACTTCATTTAAATCTCGATAAGGTATATCTGACGCCCACTGCTGATTGCTAACTTGGGCGGTTTTCCAACTCTGTCATTGTCAATAGAGTAGACGCCCTGAGGTAGATCAAATAGCTGTCCTTTAATCTACAATGCAATGCAATCAGATCAATAAATAATAAATATATAAATAAATATATAAATAAATAAGGAAACAAATAAATAAATATGGTAACACCACAACCAACAGTAACAAAAAATTATAGGTGACAGCAAAAATGACGTTATCCAGTCTGCAAGTATCTTCCTTCTGAATTAATTCATTAGTGTATCAATATAACTTTAGTGATTCTTATATTTTAAAAAATAAATAAAACCTTTTGCTTGCCATACCTGTATTATTTATCTATTATAAGTCATTATTATTTTGATTTTATCCTACACAGATAGCTTAAATGCAGTTGGTATCTGCAGAGTAGTTATTATTATTATTTATAGGTCATAGCTATTACAGTTCTAAATGTTTGAAGACCAATCCTTTGAGTAATTACTTAGTATAATAATTGGTACAATGCCGCAATATTGTAATTGAAAATGAACACATGCAAACCAGTTTCAAAAAATAGAATTTTCTTCATTTAATTGCCTTAATTTACAAAGGGTTTTCAAATGTTTCATTTTAGGACATTTCCTCAGTTTGTTTTTCAATATTAAAATGAAGATATATTAGGTGGTAATTTTATTTTTGCGGGATGACATTCTTGATGATTCAATTTAGTGGAAAAGGTTTGGACTGGAGTTTATGCAAAACGGGACACAAAACTGGGTTTCAACAACATACTTTAAGGCTTATTCCAAATGTAAGTTAAACAAAGGACACTACTTACTGTCCGTGTTCTGAGATCAATAATACCAGCCATATTGTTATCAGTACCACCAAAAAATATACTGTGTTTTCCGAGATACTGCGCACAATACACCTGATAAATAAAGGATATTTTCTCATTCAGTTATAATAATAAAAATGATAGAAACACACACACACACACACACAGAGAGAGAGAGAGAGAGAGAGAGAGAGAGAGAGAGAGAGAGAGAGAGAGAGAGAGAGAGAGGAGAGAGAGAGAGAGAGAGAGAGAGAGAATTATACTGTAGCCAAAAGGTGTCTAGAAATATTTATCACAGGATCAGTTGGCCATGGATGAACCTCCCAAACAATGCCCGATGACTGTTAAAACAAAGGCTATGGTATGTTCATTTCTATCGAGATGAGAAAAATGCCTATAAAAGATAGTTGATAGACGTAGACTTCATGAACTTCTTTATTCACATAAAGACATGTGCCAAGGTGGATGGTGGCAATATACATGTATAACATACTGTACATACATATAATATATACTGCTACAAATAATAAACTTAATTACTGTTGATCTTTAAATTTTGTCATTATAAGACTAACAAATTTACTAAGTTTTCGTAATCTTGACAGCCGTTTCTCTTGCAACAACATAGAAAACTTATAGAAGTTTGGTCGTGTTATAAATTCTTTTTTTAAAAATAATTTTCTTTCGGTCAAAAATGCAGGACATTCAAACAAAGCATGATATTCATCTCCTACACACTCATTCTGGCATAATGTATAATATCTTTCCAAGTAAGGGATGTTACTCCAACGACCTCGTTCTACAGGTAATAAGTGGTTACCAGTTCGAAATTTAAGCAACGGAAGTGATACAGTTTTTGGCAGAAATATGTAAAATTCTTGATTAAATTCCGGTTTAATACAATTATAAATTTTACCTTTTGAGGTATTTAACTTATTACTATTCCATTCTTGGCGAAATTGATCTTTAAGTCTTGTTTCTATTAAAGATATCAACCATCCCTTACTTGAGAAACCTTGTTGTTGCCACACAAAACTCAGCCCACAATTATCTAAAATACGTTTAACATTATCTAACCAAATAGACATATATCCGTTACAATATTTATATAATAAATTCTTATATAAAATAGAGATTAATTTATTATCCTTATCCAAAATAATTTTACACCAATATGATATTATCCTTTTATATATTTGTAAACGAATCGGCATTTTACCTGTTTCTCCATACAACATATAATTAGGAGTGTTTTTCTTTAATTTTAAACAAATTTTAATAAAATTACTTTGTAAGCGTTCAAGAATATTCAATATTACTATATCCCCAAATTTCAGAACCATATGTCATAATAGACTGTGTGACAGTTGCCGGTTTATGTTTTCACTAGACCAAGTTCACCAAATACCACATTTCAGACACCAAGTGGTTATAAAACAGAAATTTCTCATTTGTTGATTTAACAATGAGTGCAAAATATATTAAGCTATATTAATTTACTTTTACATTCCAGGTACAAATAAAAGACAGAAGCCAATCCATGCTTGTTTTAATGAATAAAAAAGTGTGTTTGTTTTGTTTAACGACACCACTAGAGCACATTTGGTAATTTTGACATATAGTCTTGAGAGGGAACCCGCTACATTTTCCCATTTTTATCAAGGGATTTTTTATATGCACCATCCCACAGACAGGATAGGACATACCAATGCCTTGGATATACCAGTCGTGTTGCATTGGCTGGAACGAGAAATAGCCCAAAGGGCCCATCGGCAGGGATCGATCCTAGACAGACTGCGCATCAAGCGAGCGCTTTACCACTGGGTTACGTCCCGCCCCTGTTTCAATGAATAAAGCCTGAATAACTGTGTTTTTGGGACAGGGAAAGCAGATTACAAAATAGGAACAGAAGTTGAAAAGGAAATTGCCAGTTTGTATTCAGTTGGTGAAACAAACTGTCACGTTTACTGATGATCGTTCCTTAGTTACAAACTAAATAAGTGTCAGTGAGGTAGAAGGGAATAACACAGACTGTACCTGGAACACTGTGTACAGAGCAAATTACTGTTATAGTTTTAATCACTGAAAATTAGTCTACTGAACGTTTGAGTCCAATATATTCCATTAAATAATGGTAATACAAATGTATGAAGGAGTTTACAACCTAGACTCCATTACCCAGCACTATTTCATCTGTTGTTTGTATGAATAATTATAAAGTCTACCTGAAGCTTGGTAAATCAGCTGGGGATATATACAACGCGAAACTAACCAGGGATTGCTGGTCGGCTTTATTGTTAGTGTATATATAACATGCATGTAGTGATGTAAAAACCTATACTAAAGTAGGATGGCGATATAATGGAATTGATCGAAAACTATTTCACTTGTATTGCGTTAGTTGTATTGTTTTAGCATGACGTGTTAGTTCACCCAGCCATGAATCTGATGACATGTTCTTTCATTGATATAATGTGTAGTAGTCCAAGCTGACTTTTGAAAACCATGTCAATTTATAAAATGCCGTGTTTCGTGATTTGGGCATTGGACTATTTCTTGTTCTGGTATATCAAACTTCAAAATGACATGTAGGCCTAGAAGTTTAAAAGGCATTCACAGAATCGAGGTTTGGAATATTTTTTAAAACCTAAACCGCTCAAGATTATGTTTTGAGTGTATTTAATATATTACTAGAATGGGCCTCTATATATATAATAGAAGAGAACCAAAGAACTGTTTGATCCATATTTATTTATTTGTAAACTTTGTCACCGCATTTGATAATAATAATAGTCGTGATTTTTTATTGTTACCACCACACTTCAAGTAAGCTTCTCTGTTGATTTCTGTGCCTGACAGGGTAGAACAATTGATTTATATATCTTAATGAGAAGCACAAGGATCATCTAGATAACGTGCACTATATGACGTCATAAATTCAATACTCTACATACTATGCAAGTTAATGGGTCAAGGTTGTTTGATTACAGCCACTGTCAAAGTCGGTTAATTAATAGTGCTTGCGAGGAGGCGGGACATAGACCAATGGTAAAGCGCTCGCTTTTTGCGCGATTGGCCGAGGATCGATCCTCGTCGGTGGGCCCATTGCGCTATTTCTTTTTTCGGCCAGTGCACCACAACTGGTATCTCAAAGGCTGTTGTTTGTGTTATCCTGTCTCTGGGCTGCTGAATATAAAATATCTCTTGCTACTAATGGAAAAATGTAGCAGGTTTCCTCTCTAAAACTATATGATAAAATTACCAAATGTTTGACATCTAATAGCCGATGATTAATAAATCAATGTGCTCTAGTGGTGTCGTTAAGAAAAAAGAAAAAAAAAGAAACAAACAATTTCGTTAACGTAACTACATGACTGAGTGTATTGACTGTTTACGTTCATAGAAAAAAAGGTTAACTTTGTTTTCTTTGGAACATCTTTAGTATCACTGTTATAATTATATCTATTACACCTACCTTGCTTTTGTGTTTTTTGTCCTGTGGAATATCTTTGATTTTCTCACCAGATACAAAATCCCAAAGCTGTAAAACAGGGAAAAAATATAATAGTAATAATAAACAAAAATAAAACAAGATAAAAAGATTTCGAGCCATATTATCTTAAGACAAAATTCGTAAATGGTTATTTATTAATATCGACAACGGGCGATGTTCATAGGAGCCACTGCACCGCACTATCGGTTTGTATTTAACTGTAAAGCTCTGACATGTAGATGGTTATTCTTTATTTCTAATTAATAACTATTAATTGCTCGTATCTCTGACTACTGACAATACGAAAATAAAATTACTTTATTCTTCGTAACTTATACACGGTACTCCGAGCACTTTAAACAGATGCCAGTAGGCTGTGGCGGTCGTGTATAACTCGCCCGATTTGGAATAGCCCATAAAAGGTGAATTGTAATTGGACAATACATGTGTATTGTAATGACTATTTACAGACGATATATCAAGTGAATGCGACATCAAATGGCGGAAACGTCAGGATGTTTGATCGGATTTCAATTAAATTAAAGGGACAGACCCTAGTTTCAACCTGTGAAAATTAACACTAAGTTCAGATAATCTACAAGCCTGTAACACATTTGGATAAAGTTACAAATGAGTGAAACATGAGTGTGTGACTTTGAAATGGTGAATAACGGCTCTAATAGTAACAAATATGCTTTAAACTGTATCTTAACCGGCCGCGAGCGATGCCAACGATTATTTTAGAAATCATTGATTTCAATTACCGCATCCTAACCGCACGCGTGCGATGCGACAGATAAATATGTCGCGTCACACGCGTCCGGTTAGGATACTGCAATTGAAATCAATGATTTCTAAAAAAACATCGATCGCGTCGCTCTCGTCGCACGCGTCCGGTTAAGCTGCATCCTAACCGGACGCGTGCGACGCGAGCGATGTTTTTTTTTAGAAACGATTGATTTCAATTGCTGTATCCTAATCGCACGCGTACGGCGCGACAGATTCATGTAGTCGAGCGCGCGACACAATACTGATAAGAATTGTTTCTATTTTTTTGTCGCGCGACACGAGCGACAAACATATATTAACTAATCAAACAACTTTTACTTAGCGGTTTCAACTGTTGATAACAATTTTAAAAAGAAGACTGTCGTTATGGTCGCGTCTGGTTAGGATAGAAATATTGTCGCGTCGCTCGCGTCGCACGCGTCCGGTTAGGATACAGCTTTAGGATGCAGCTTTAATATTTAACAACTAGGGTATGTCCCTTTAAGGAATACACGACTTAAATGTACTTGGCTATCGTTACCCAACTCACTGAAGTTAAAGTTAAAGTTTGTTTTGTTTAACGACACCACTAGAGCACATTGATTATTTAATCGTCTGCTACTGGATGTCAAACGTTTGGGACTTCTCACCGATAGTCACCAGAGGAAACCCGCTACATTGTTCCATTAGATTGAAGGGATCTTTCATATGCACTTTTCCACAGACAGAAAAGCACATATCACGGCCTTTGACCAGTTGAATGGATCCACCGAGGTGATTCGATCCTGCGACTCAAGCACCTCATGCGAGCGCAAAACCGACTGTGCTAAATCCCACCCTTGATACACCGTACACGGGAGTATAAACGATTTCAAAAGTTTCTGAACAAAGTGTTTTTAAGACCTACTGTATACCTCTAGTTCCTCATCTTTCCTCCATGATCCAGTCAGTATATGATCCGTAACTGGGTTAATGTCAAGAGAATCACCACAGATGTGAGGGCCAGAAAATTTACTGGAAAAAAACAAAACAATAATGATAAAAAATTAAGAAAAATGTATTGAAACAATACCAAGAGGTGTAGTGAAGCATTTCTCTATAGGGATTGCCCCCAATTGTGAAAAAGGTGAATGAAAGAATAAATAAATTACAGCCTTCTAATTGGTGACATCTCCCGATGCTTACATGTATGTTCTCCAATTATAATCCATTCTTCAAGTCTTCACCAAATATAAAATGTGACAAAAAATTATTTAATGAAATCTTAAAAGTGTGTGTGTGTGTGTGTGTGTGAGAGAGAGAGAGAGAGAGAGAGAGAGAGAGAGAGAGAGAGAGAGAGAGAGAGAGAGAGAGAGAGAGAGAGAGAGAGAGAGTGTGTGTGAGAGAGTGTGTGTGTGTGTGTGTGTGTGTAAAACTGCAAGACATATTACTGCACTAATACATAATCTACCCTGTCGATAAATCATCATTAGTAGATGATCGACCGTGCACGTACTCGACGTGTTAAACGTCACACTGTAATCTGGGGCGAGTTCAGTTAGACCGAGCAAAAAACATCCAATAGACAAAATGACCAAGTTGGGAACCAATCAAATAGTCCGCGAACGTTAGCTGGCTGAACATGGGGCAGATGTTCACCCATTTGAGAATCAACAGTTTCAGTCACACCATTACAGACCTCGTAGTATACGGGAAGCTACCACTCTTGCTCCCTATCAGTTCCATGATGCTAATTCAAAGATAGTAAATTTCGCTCCATTTAGCATGTGAATTCATATGGTATTAATATGGTAATAGTTCAAATGGCTCACCGTCTTCCAAGTTAAGAAAACAATGAATCATTTCCCTCATTTTTGTTTTCACGTCGACGTCGGATTTAAATGAAGCTTAAAATGCACCTGATCATGTGGTGACGTGGATGAATGTCCCCGTGAGTTATGATGCTGCGTTGTAATTTGTGAGTTCAGTTGGTTGTCATTGCGAGGTTAAGAAGGCAGAATTCGTTTGGAAAATCATTCACAATTGACACCAAATATCCGAATGGACTACATAAAGTATCACAACACTTATAGTGTAATAATAAAAAAAAAAAATAATTCAAAAACATAATAAAGATAATAATAAAGCATGTTACCTATGGCAGTGGGCCCTGGGGGTTGCTATTGGTTTCGTATTCCAGTTACTCCACAGACCCAGGCCGAGTGCACCGTGTATCGCAATGGAACATTAGCTACATACGCCAACCAGTGCTCCACAATGTAAAATTGTAAATTAAACGGTCGTGGTATGTATTGTCCTGTCGATGGATACATAAAACAGCCCTTACAGTTAAACAGCACACGCAGCCTGTCTGTTCTCCTCTGTATAGCCGTCACAATTGCACGCCTAGGACAGAATACGTCAACGTATTTGGATAGTCACGTGAAAACAGGTTCTAGTATGATGATGATGATGATGATGATGACGAGCATCAGCAGCAGCATCGGTGTGTGGATCGGGTACATCATTATAATCAGTCAATCAATCATCAGAGGTATGTGGATCGGGGGCATCATTATGTTGAAAAGGGCAGGTGGGTAATGTACTCTTTGTAACCAAAATGAATTATCACTATCTTTTTATCTGTCCATTTTTCACGAACGGTTTAATAATAAAAATTGTTCACGAACTGTTTAATAGTAAACGTTTGCCAGTATTTAGAAATCTATCTCAATATGTAAGAATTATTTTTTAAACAACTTCTTAAAATTTAAAACCCGTGTTGCAAGAAACTACCATATCCCTCGAGTGTTACATTATTTTTTTTTCTGAGTATGACAAATATTTTCTTCATCATGTCATATAATATGACCAAGGAAGTAATAAAGTTTGTTTGTGTGGTAATCAATCAATCAATCAATCGATCGATAAATCAACCATCAGGGGTCTGTGCATCATTATAATCAATCAATTATCATAGATGTTTGAATCGGGTGCATAATTATAATCAATCAATCAATCAATCACTTATCATAGACGTTTGGATCGAGTGCATCATTACAATGAGTCAGTCAAACAATCAGTCAGTCAATCAATCATTGGTGTGTGGATCGAGTGCATCATTACAATGAGTCAGTCAAACAATCAGTCAGTCAATCAATCATTGGTGTGTGGATCGAGTGCATCATTACAATGAGTCAGTCAAACAATCAGTCAGTCAATCAATCATTGGTGTGTGGATCGAGTGCATCATTACAATGAGTCAGTCAAACAATCAGTCAGTCAATCAATCAATGATGTGTGGATCGGGTATAATACTGTACATTATTCAGATTACATGCCTGCCTATAACACTATATTTAGAAATGTAAGAACTCACTGTACGGCATGTTCCTGGCGTTCATCCCAGTACTGTAAAATATATAGCAGATGTTTTTTAAACACACAATATACAGACAATGAATACTGCACAGACAAGGGCTGGGGAAAGAGGTGTTTGCTTCTCGTCTGCCTGGCAGGCGTGTTGTATTAGAACAATCTAACAGAAGAGAAATAGTCTTAAAATACTGGTGCTTGAACGGGGTCATTGCTATATACAGCCATTATATGTCAACATAAAAGTACATAATATATTAGCCATGATAATTGTTGTTTTAAAATAACACACTAATGAAGACAAATAAGCATGCGACCGTAAAAGGAGTTAAATATACTGAGTCAAATTAAAAACTTCACAATCTAAAATTTGAATAAAGTCAATTAGTGTTGAAAGCAGGTATTTTTCAACGAATAAATATTGTAATGGCAATGTCTACACTCCATTTGAAGCCCATCACAGCCTACGTGACCCAATCCATAGCACGTGCACAGCACCATTGAGGCAAAAGTGGTTTCATGAGTTACAACAAGCAGTAATGAAGTTTTCAGACGTTGGGTGTCCGCGCAAACGATCCGAAATAGGCTGCGAACCGCTCACCTGAGTCCTCCACGCACGGCGCCCATATGTTGGACCCATTTTGACCCAATTTCATCGATGTCATCGTCAACTGTGGGCACAACGCCACTTGCGAATAGAGTCGTGTTTTGCGATGAATCAAGATTCACACTGCGATTTGCCGATGGCAGGCAGAGGGTTTGAAGACGACGTGGTGTGAATGTCAAGCTCAGTGTTGTGTCAGTGAAGTTGACAGATTCGGAGGCGGACGTGTAATGGTTTGGGGTGCTTTCTGTGGAAATGGACGTCCTCGACTTCTTGTCATCCGTGGCAACCTCAACGCTGCTGCATTACTCGAGGAACGCAGGCATCAATGTCATGGATTGGCCTTCAATGTCGCCCGACTTGAATCCCATCGATCACGCCTGGGATGTGCTGGGAAGACGCCTGCGCACTCTCAGGAACCCACCACAGACTTTGCAGGAACTTGGTGCCTCATTAGTGGAACAATGGCGCCGTATCCCTAATACAGTCTTTCTACGCATCAGGCAGTCAATGAGGAGGCGTTGCCTTGCAGTTGTGGGTACACATGGAGGGCATATGTGCCACTGAACCTGTGATTTTATCAGACGACCCTGCTTGTGAATTACCATTTTGACTGTTTGTGGTTTTCACGAATGCTGTGGGTGCATCAAACAGATTTGTGATTCAACATTTATTCCTATTCTTTCTTTGGACGTCATACAATAAAAAGTACCTTATTTAACACGTTCTTCTGTCATATTTGCTAATTAGCCAAGATGAAACGGTTGTGAAGTTTTTAATTTGACTCAGTATATTTTCAGAAATAGGTTTTATAATCTTCGTCTGAAAATCCATAAATTCTCCTGAATGTACTGAAAGTGGGAAGGCATTCATATTCGCTGCCTTTTACGGACTAGCATGATTTTAAAAATTTAAAAATTATTTATTATTATTATTATTATCATCATGATTATTATTATTATTATTTATTTATATTTAAATATGTTAATGTCTACAGCATGTCAGTGTTTCTAGGTGACAACAGCAAAGCGAAAACGACACTTGTTGATCAAATATAAACCAAGTAGTAACCTCAGACATGTAATGCATTATCCATTATCGTTATTCACGTTACAGTTTCACTCACGTTACCAAGTTGGATCTGTCCCGGATCAGACCCCTGGCTATCCCGGAGCGGGACCCAGGACAGACATGCTTGAAACCTTAGATCGGGGCAGACCAAGTAGGACACTGTTTATTCACGTGTAATGTAGGAGAGTCAGTAGAAAAAAATAGCATTCTTTAATTGAATGGGGTGAGACGTAGCCCAGTGGTAAAGCGTTCGTTTGATGCGCGGTCTGTTTGGGATCGATACCCGTCAGTGGGCCCATTTGGCTATTTCTCGCTCCAGTCAGTGCACCACGACTGGTACATCAAAGGCCGTGGTATGTGCTATCCTGTATATGGGATGGTGCATATAAAAGATCCCTTGCTGCTAATCAAAAAGAGTAGCCCATGAAGTGGCAACAGCGGGTTTCCCCTCTCAATATCTGTGTGGTCCTTAACCATATGTCCGACACCATATAACCGTAAATAAAATGTGTTGAGTGCGTCGTTAAATAAAACATTTCCTTCGTTCCTTCTTTAATTGAAGTTGAAGAAGAAAACAAGTACATGTGTTAATTATCACGTTACATTCGGTATAATGCCATAAAACTTTGTCATACAAATTAAAATCAACAGAAATAACAAATATTAAAAAGGAATATATTTAAAATAACTAATATTATCGCAAGTTAATTTCTCTTAAAATATATTATACAAAGCACGATTAAAAGTAATACAGATAAAACTTGAACAGACACTTAAGTTAAAACAGCACAGATTTCCCCACGGTATTCCATATGTTTATAAGGAGATTACAGGTCTTCTTTTTTTCAGTCCTGAAAATACACCTTACAGATAAAGTTATAATCAGACACGGCTTCTCTCTGCAATTTTAAAAAAGGAAATGCTACTAAAAGCGCTTTATTGCGATTATCAAACCTGACACTCAGTGTGATTGGTTGGGAAAACCCCTAGCGGCACAACGATTGGTCAGGTGCTAGATATGTTTAGGGAAACCAAGAAGTTTTCGACATTGAAGAGTAATTGCCGTAACGCAAATGTTTGTGCTAGATTATACTATTACTGTATATAGATTATTATGTATGTTAACAGTTCTTTATACTATCCCTGGCGACAAGACGGTCACTCAGTACCTCTGGGTCGCAAATCCCAAACCTTTTCTACTTTAACCCTCCAGGGCACTCAAATGATAATAGCAATTTTTATTTTTTGTTTGGAATGTGCCCGATTTAAATTTTGCGTCAAAATAAATATTTTAAAAATAGCATACAATTTTGATTGACGCTCTAAATTATTCTCGTTTCCTTTTTTTAATTAAAATTGTCCCATTAAAGTAATTACCCCTCTGTCCCTGGCCACACCATTGGCCAGGCCAGAGGTTCGGGTTGGAATGTACGTGCCTGAACCTTGAAAGAATATAGGCATTCAATACGGTTTACTACTACCTAGTATATGTCAACTGACCTGCTTTATATACTCTTCAAAAAAAGAAACGC
Organism: Gigantopelta aegis; assembly: GCF_016097555.1. Lineage (NCBI taxonomy): Eukaryota > Metazoa > Mollusca > Gastropoda > Neomphalida > Peltospiridae > Gigantopelta > Gigantopelta aegis. The sequence continues at coordinate 51,051,812 of NC_054701.1, forward strand.
AAAAGGGTACAAATGGGTTATAACTCCGATTTTATGTTTCCTACCGGTTCATGCTTTGTGAATATAAGGTCATTGCATGTCCCAAACACATTCCCACGGTTACATTCGATAAAACGCAGCTACTGTACAATAAAGTTCCAAAATGTGAATATTCGCAAAAACGCAGCCACGTGCAAACCATGTCACCACTGCACGTGCGTTGTCTGCACGTGCAACATGAACACCGACAGTATAAAAGTGCAGGGTGTTCGCTTGCCTGGCCTCTGTATCTGGCCGACAGTTGACAATGCAGGACATGCCACGTCTCAGTGAACCGCAGAGAAACAATGCCATCGGCCAACTAGACGCAGGCGAATCCAGAACGGCCGTTGCCAGGGCATTCCATGTGTCCCCAAGCACCATCTCCAGACTGTGGGACCGTTACCAGCAACATGGATCAACACGTGACCTCCCTAGATCCGGTCGACCACGGGTCACTACCCCCGGGCAGGACCGCTACATCCGGGTACGCCACCTTCGGGAACGATTGACTACTGCCACCTCCACAGCCGCAGCAATACCAGGTTTGCGCAGGATATCCGACCAGACCGTACGGAACCGCCTACGTGAGGTAGGAATTCGTGCCAGACGTCCAGTTCGAGGTGTCATCTTAACACCACAACACCGTCGACTCCGACTGCAGTGGTGCCAGATTCATCGACAATGGCCTCAACTGCGATGGAGACAGGTGTGGTTCAGTGACGAGTCCCGATTTCTGCTCCGACGTCATGATGGAAGATATCGCGTGTATAGGCGTCGTGGTGAACGTTATGCGGCAAACTGCGTGCAGGAAGTGGACAGATTCGGCGGGGGTAGTGTCATGGTGTGGGCAGCCATCTCACACACTGGCAGAACTGACCTGGTCCACGTGCAGGGCAACCTGAATGCACAAGGCTACATTGACCAGATCCTCCGGCCACACATCGTTCCAGTTATGGCCAACGCCAACGCAGTGTTCCAACATGACAACGCCAGGCCTCACACAGCACGTCTCACAACGGCTTTCCTACAGAACAACAACATTAATGTCCTTCCTTGGCCATCGATATCACCGAATTTGAACCCAATTGAGCATCTATGGGACGAGTTGGACCGACGCCTCCGACAGCGACAACCACAGCCCCAGACCCTGCCCGAGCTGGCAGCAGCCTTGCAGGCCGAGTGGGCCACCATCCCCCGGGACGTCATCCGTACTCTGGTTGCTTCAATGGGCAGGCGGTGCCAGGCAGTTGTCAACACACGCGGAGGCCACACCCGGTATTGACTCCAGATGACCTTGACCTTGGTGGTGTGTCCTATCACTTACTCAAAATGGACTAGAGTGAATTGTGAACAATCCTGCAACATTTGGTAATTATCGGACTCACCATTCAATAATTAAATCAATTCTCCAAATGTTACGACAATGTGGTTTTGCGTTTCTTCTTTTGAAGAGTATATATATGCCGATACAAAATAGAAAAAAACCCACCCCAAAAACCCCCCAAAACCCCACGCTTTATATCAATAAAAATCGTGCTACATCACTTATATTAATATCATATCATATTATATAAAATAAAATTTACATTAATGAACTCTACAGTTAAATACCTGAACTGTGTTGTCCCAGCCGCCAGTGATAAACATATGCCTGTGATTGGGGTTGTATTTAACTGCAAACACATGGAAGCGATGGCCATCCATCTTACGCCTTCTTTCACTACAGAGAATTGAAACAGCAGGGTATCACTGTTTGAAGTAGCCTGCCATGAGAGTATTGACAGTATAGTAGATCTATAAGCGAATAAGTAATTCGCCTCTAGACATTGTACTGGGCGAGATCTGGCTCAGTCGGCGGGACGCTCGCCCGAGGTTTCTTGGATCGAAAGACTGAATCACCTAGTGGCTCCATTCTCTGTTATTATTGTTTTGGTGTATGTGTGGTTTTTTATTTATTTTTTTAATCCCCATCACAATCAGTGCCCGACCACTGGTTTACCAAAGGCCGTGGTATTTTCTATCTTTTCTGTGGGAAGTCTATAATATATACTTCTATTATTATTTTATATATTTTCATTTTTAAAGTCGAACGTCCTTTTCCAAACAATAATTTAAAGACCGCATTTAAAGAGCGCAAACACGCTATTTTCATAATATATTTATAATATATGTATATACATGTATATACATGTATATACATGTACATACATACATACATACATACATACATACATACATACATATAACGAAAACAACAGAAACCAAATCAGCAAAATGAGATAATAATTACAGCAATAATAATAATTAATAATACATTTACAAACAAATTATAATTATTATAATAACGGCTGGGTCGTCTAGACTGAACGTCCGCCCCGACCCACCCAGGCGGACCCAGTATTCGTATACCTGGCCTGACACGTGTTAATTTTCTTCATGGTCACCGCGTCATACACATAAATCCCAGTGCTGGCTCCCGTTGTGACGAAGCGCTTTCCGCTAGGATTCATCGTTACTGCCAGCGTTTGGCGGTTTTCGTCAATGGTGTGCACACAATACTGACTATCACACTTCCACATCTTAACAAGCCCAGACGCATCTGAAAGGAAGCATTCAGCACACAGAAAGTGTAATACTCATCGCTCGGATCGGAGCGCTCGAATATGTTCTTGGACTGGAAGAGAAATAAACTGTGTGGTGCCGTGTCGTGCCAATGTAGTGTTTAACACGTACTCTCTAGTCAATATTGCACACATAAAGAGGGGTCTAACTCAATGACAGAGCGTTCGACTAGTCCCAACTAGTGCCCGACAACCGCTGCATCCAAGCCGTGGTAGGTGCTGTTCTGTTTGAGAGAATGCATTAAAATATCCCCTGTTGCGTGTTTTTCAGTTGGGAGTAGCCTAGCTAGTGATAGCATGTTTCCTCTCCCACTACTTATAAACCAAGGTCTAAATAACTAGCTGTTAACACAACAAATAGCTGTAGTTTACAATGTTCTGGTGTCCCTTCTTTTGTTATACATATAATTTGCCATCCACTATCCGTTCACCAGTTTCTATCATACTTGTAATGAACAATTCCCTTGAACTGAGTACTCAGGCAGCTAACATATACATAAACTGTTTAAGAGATGTTATCCCAAGCCTGGAAGATGGCTTGGTACAGCTGAGCAGCTGTTGTTGATCTCAGAGGTGTCCGAGTATAGGTTCAAGGCTCTGGGACATGATAGGTCAAGTCATGGTATGAATGTTGTTGTATTGAAATAAATTCTGAGAGATCGTGGTTTAGTGTGGGTGTGCGTTGTTCTCCTGAAAGACGGTGTTTTTGTGGACCAGGAATAGCAAAACAAAACGAGTATGTTAGACCTTGTGGACATAATACTGACGAGTGATGCAAATTCCTCAACCTGGACTAAAACCAGACGAGCACAGATTCCAGAGAACAGTCCCTCCCCGCATCATTCTTGGCCCACCACATCACTGACACGTTTATCAATACATATGCGGCTCTTGCCTGGTCTACCATTGCCGCTAGTTCCAAATGACATGACTATGTAAATATTGCAGGCATGGCACTCTGTCTGTTAGTCAAAACTGGTCCTCCAGCTGAACAGCAGTTGTGAAGGTCTCCATCTGCCAGTTGTGGAGGACTCCATCTGCCAGTTGTGGAGGTCCAACTGCCAGTTGTGGAGGTCTCTATCTGCCAGTTGTGGAGGTCTCTATCTGCCAGTTGTGGAGGACTCCATCTGCCAGTTGTCGGAGTAATGTGTGACAATTGGTGAATATCTAATGGTTCCCGATGGTGTCCCTACTGGTTTTGTTAGTGATCTGGCACGGATCTCCTCGGTGAAAAATACGAAGAGCATGCCTAGGCGTTGCCACATGTGGTTCTTCTCTGTCTGGCCCATCTGCAATGTTCCCAGTGGGTTTAAAATGTCTGTGAGGGTGACAAACTATTGGTGAGCAGTTATATTAAAAGCGGTGGTATCGGACTGTATTCTGTCCACGGCTGTCAGTCACTCCACATTTCTGTCACGCTGTGCAGGAGTCAATCTCGATATGGAGGCTGTGTCAAATGTGGGACTGACATCTGCCGTTTAGTATTCGGTTTTAATGCTAATGCATCAGTGAACTCGACTTTTCTTCGCAACATTTGTACGTGGTTTTATATAATCCACTTATGTCTGCCATGTGCAAGTTTGGATTTATTAACGTTAAACCAGTCTTGGGAATGGCAGTCCTACAGGAGGTGTAAGGATGTAACGTCCTGTAAAGGATCTCTCAGGGAGTAGCAGTCCTACGGGCGATGCAAGGATGTAATGTCCTGTAAAGAATCTCCCAGGGAGTGGCAGTCCTATAAACGGTACTAGGATGTAACGTCCTGTTAAGGATCTCCCAGGGAATGGCAGTCCTACAGGTGGTGCAAGGATGTAATGTCATGTAAGGATCTCCCGGGGAATGGCAGTCCTATAGGAGGTGCTAGGATGTAACGTCATGTAAGGATCTCCCGGGAAGTGGCAGTCCTACAGGCGGTGCTAGGATGTAACGTCATGTAAGGATCTCCCGGGGAGTGGCAGTCCTACAGGCGGTGCTAGGATGTAACGTCATGTAAGGATCTCCCGGGAAATGGCAGTCCTACAGGCGATGCTAGGATGTAATGTCATGTAAGGATATCCCGGGGAGTGGCAGTCCTACAGGCGGTGCTAGGATGTAACGTCCTGTAAAGGATCTCCCGGGGAATGGCAGTCCTAGAGGAGGTGCTAGGATGTAACGTCATGTAAGGATCTCCCGAAGAGTGGAAGTCCTACAGGTGGTGCTAGGATGTAACGTCATGTAAGGATCTTCCGGGAAATGGCAGTCCTACAGGCGATGCTAGGATGTAATGTCATGTAAGGATATCCCGGGGAGTGGCAGTCCTACAGGCGGTGCTAGGATGTAACGTCATGTAAGGATCTCCCGAAGAGTGGAAGTCCTACAGGTGGTGCTAGGATGTAACGTCATGTAAGGATCTTCCGGGGAGTGGCAGTCCTACAGGCGGTGCTAGGATGTAACGTTATGTAAGGATATCCCAGGGAGTGGCAGTCCTACAGGCGGTGCTAGGATGTAACATACTGTAAGGATCTCCCGGGGAGTGGCAGTCCTACAGGCGGTGCTAGGATGTAACGTTATGTAAGGATATCCCAGGGAGTGGCAGTCCTACAGGCGGTGCTAGGATGTAACGTTATGTAAGGATCTCCCGGGTAGTGGCAGTCCTACAGGCGGTGCTAGGATGTAACATACTGTAAGGATCTCCCAGGGAGTGTCAGTCCTACAAATGGTACAAGGATGTAACGTCCTGTAAATACTCATACGACTTTACCTTAGCATAGAACATGCATTCTGAGGAAGCTGCTTGTCTCGGAGCAGGGATGAAAGGAAGGAAGGAAATTTAATGACGCACTCAACACATTTTATTTACGGTTATATGGCGTCAGACATATGGTTAAGGACCACACATATATTGAGAGATGAAACACGCAGTCGCCACCTCATGGGCTACTCTTTTCGATTAGCAGCAAGGAATCATTTATATGCACCATCCCACAGATAGGGTAGTACATACCTCGACCTTTGATACCAGTCGTGGTGCACTGGCTGGAACGAGAAATATCCCTCTGTATTCATTCAACATGTCCTTTACAAGTGTTTGCATTAAGTTAAAGTGTGCAGCAAACTCCCCACTCACAAACTGACTGTCTTACTTTATTCAATCCAACTTGAAAATGACTATCCACTAGTATGTTTAACATTTGTACAGCTCGTCATCTGAAAACACATTGAAATTTCGAAAAAGGGTAAACTGACCCTTCCCATTCACCCCCACCAAACGATGAGAAGAACTAAACCAGAACAAAGAGCTGTATTAAATACTCTACATGTTGCAATGAGGAGTGCGTCTTGTCTGGTCGGATGCATGTACTTTAGATGTGTCACAGGATGGCGGCATTGGTTCAAAGTATCGAGCTCCAGACTGAACACCGTCCTGCTTGTTTGAACGTTCAGAATCTGAAACACACAGAAAACCAAAACAAATACAGTGTGTTACAGTGAAGCTGTATCCTAACCGGCCGCGAGCGACGCGAGCGATACGAGCGATTATTTTAGAAATCATTGGTTAGAATCGCCGTATCCTAACCGCACGCGTACGGCGCGACGGATAAATGTGTCGCGTCGCACGTGTCCAGTTAGGATACGGCAATTGAATTCAATGATTTCTAAAATAATCGCTCGCGGCCGGTTAGGATACAGCTTTAAGCTGTATCCTAACCGGGCGCGTGCGACGCGAGCGATTTTAGAAACCATTGATTTCAATTGTAGCATCCTAACTGCACGCGTACGGCGCGAAAGTCTGAGCTAGCTGAGCGCGCGACACAATACCGATAGGAATTGTTTCTATTTTTTATCGCGCTACACGAGCGTCTAAAATATATTAACCAATCACAAACAAGATTATTTCCCCAGTACATGAAAATGGAAGATGAACAACTCATCCATTTCGTTCAGAAGTTACCAGTAGTTTACGATTGTTCTTTGTCAACGTACAAAGATAACAACAGAAAAGAAAATGCCTGGAAGAATATTGGAAAAACTCTAGGTTTACCTAGTAAGTAATGTGTGTGTTTTATTAATAACATGCATGTATAAGCTTCTAGGAAGGTCCAGTCCTACTCGGGGTGGAGGGAAGGTGAGCAGCTCCCCCCCCCCTCCCCCCAAAAAAACCCCCACAACAACAACACAAACACAGTGAAGAAGATGTTAATGTTTTGTTTATTATTCACAAATTAACTGTTTTATTAAAAAATACAAAAGGGATGTTACATGAAACTTTTATAAAATCACTATTAATAAGGAGTAAGGCTGGGACTATGCTCAAGTGTGGGTGAGTGGGGGGAGGGGGCGCCCAGGGATGACCAAATACACAGCCCTGATACTACGCTCAAGTGGGGGTGAGTGGGGGTGGTGGGGGCGCCCAGGGAGGACTACAGCTAATCTTGACACAAATGAAATAAAAACAGAATTACAACGTATTTTGTTTGGTATTTATTGAACAATTGAAACAATGTTCGTTTTTGTTAAAAATTCAGTTAGTAGCATTTATCTTATTGTTTTGCCATGCCACTCGCCCCTGTTCGGATGTAAAGTATTGAGCAAATCGATCCCTAACCAAAAATGCCCCCCGAGATGCTCGATTGCCCCCAAATTGTGAGACACTTGCAATGGTTGTGTCTCCTTTATCCCCAGCCTTCTCCTGCAACCACGATTCGTTGTTTTCACTGGGCTGCTGTAAGTAGTTGTGAAGAAGGCAGGTAGCTTCAATAACGGTATCCACTTTTCTTGGATCCATGTGGATCTTTGTGTGGAAGATTCTCCATCTGGCAATAAGAATTCCAAACGCATTTTCCACTATCCTGCGTGCCCTTGATAAGCGATAGTTGAACATTCTTTTGTCGTCAGAAAGGTTGTGTCCAGGATATAGTCTCATCAGGTATGTGTTCAAAAGAAATGCTGCATCCCCTACAATAACATATGGCATTTTGCCCAGTTCATGTGTACCTGGAAGAAAAACATCACCTGGTACATGCATGCTCTTGTCTTCCATACCGTTGCCTATTCTTGAATTTGAATAGCAGCCAGCGTCACTGGTCCTGCCAAAATCCCCACACTGTATCATTCGAAAGCGATAATCGCCATCTACAAGGGCCAAGAGAACAACCGAGAACGTCCCCTTGTAGTTAAAGAAAAGAGTTCCAGTGTTTGATGGTGAATGGATGACGATGTGCTTCCCATCAATGGCGCCTATGCAATTGGGGAAATTCAAACGTTCTCCAAACCTATTAGCAATCTGTATCCAATCCTGTTCAGTTAATTTAGGCATAAAGATATTGACAAGGGAGGTGACAATAGCAAGGCATGTTTCCTCGATTATATTAGACACTGTCTCTATTCCCACGCGGTAACTGTAGGCGAGGCTTGCATAGGAATGTCCTGTAGCTAAGAATCTGTGAAAATAAAATGAATATTACATTTTAGGTGATGAGTGCAAACAACGTTGGAAGAATCTCAGAGATTATTATGTTCGGAACTTGAAAAAACAGAAACGACCCAGCGGATCAGGAAGGTCAAAGATGTTGAAGGAATGGAAGTTTTCTCAAGTCATGTGTTTTCTGCAACCCTATGTTCAGTTAAGGAGGTATCCATAGTGCATTAATGATTTATATAGAGAATATAACTTGACTAACACAAACCCACTTTATACAGCATAAAGAAAGGAAACACTATTAGTATGGTGACAACTTATGTTTATATATGTAGGGCCAAACCTTACAATATTATTATATTAACAGCTGCAGTGTAAACAAGGAATACATTACCAACTTCATAAGCCATTAAAATAATTTTAAAGTGTATTATGTAAAACAAACAATGTACATGTACACAAGGCGGCGTTCAAAAGACTTTTAGTAAAAACTATTAGAGAGTTGTCTCTAATTATTATTTAAATAATTCATTTCATTGTTAACAATTAATGTTTGTATTTATTGTGTAGCTCTAGAAGTAATCTGGATCATGTAGACAAGCAAGGGGAAGGTGAGCAGACTACATTCAGTGATGATTAACAGACCGAAAAAACAGGACAAGCAGAAGACGAAAGTGACTGTGACAGTGTGGTCAAAAGAGAGTGTGCATTCAAACCAATACAGTGTAACGTTAGTCCAAGTCCAGTTTCAACCCAGAGTTTGCCACTTTCACATGCAAAACCCAAAAGGCGTAAAACCAAGATAGATGAAGTGGATGAAAGGTTGTTAGAAATACTCGATACGCCTGAACCATCAACCCAGCCAGTCCAGGATGATATTGACCAATTTTTGCTTAGTTTGGGCCCCACTGTAAGACGATTACGGAAACGCACCCAGACTCGGGCAAAAATACAAATTTTGAATGTACTGAATGAGCTGGAGGCCATGGATGAGCAATCCCAGCAACAGAACCAATGTCCGTTCCCGCAACAGACCATGATGCAACCTGAAACGTCTTCTGTCGAGAACCAACACCAAACCTATCAACAAAGTCGTTTTCCAATTCAGCCAAGCCACTTTTAACCTAGACGCTGGCCAACCTCAGCATCCAGATAACCACAGCGGGAAAGTTACTTACCAAATGCAGGACAACCCCACTTCCTATTATCAACAATTAAATAGTAATCAACTAATATCAATGTCATGTTTGAGAAAAATAAAAATAAAATGTTTCTTTTGTGTTCTGTGAAATGAGGACATCAATGTCAACTTAGTAAAGGAAAAGGAAATTAAGATTGTATTTCTATTCACCGTAATGTTATAGCTAGCCTCTGTTTTGGTTCGATTGCTTTTCTGTAATTGGTGTTCTGCTTAGTGATATGAGGGCCAACTAAATTCAGCAAACATTCCATTTGATTTGCGTTCATCCAGAAATATCGCTGGAATCTCTGACTGTCCAACAGCAGTTCACTCACCAAACGGTGATATTCTCCAAACTCATTCTTTTTTGCGTTAATGTCATGTACCCAAATTCGCTTTCGCTTTCTACGATGACGTCGCAGGAGCAGTAGAACTGCAGCACTGCGTCTATCAATGTGCATGTTTCTACCTGCAATGTTAAAGATGGTACATTAGGTAAGATAATGTAAAAAGTGACAATTTAGAAGCAAAATATTTTATGTAAATCATTTGTATAATAAACAAGGATAATGCTATATTTCACACAGAATGGACTCATGTCCACATGTGCAATACATCTAGGCGATGAAACGGCTATCAATTATTGCATGTTTAAATGCATATCGTAGCTATATGAAAAATTTTCACAAATATGTACAACCCTCCAACACTGCCCAACATATACAATTGTTATTTTTGAATGGGATCCAGTGTTACAATACAACTATATCTACCATTGGTAATGTCATCTTATAACTGTATACTGATATCCACAGGTAGCTTTGCATTAAGATGATAGAACATTTTAATACATACCCTGATAGGTTTAACTTGTCTTCAGTGGTGGATCAAAGTTTCAAAAATGATACTGTCGCTACGGTCGCGTCTGGTTAGGATATAAATAGTGTCGTGTCGCTCGCGTCGCTCGCGTCGCACGCGCCCGGTTAGGATACAGCTTGAGTGTGCGAGTGCGTGTATGGAGCGCGTTGATGCCCATTTTGACACACGTCCATATGCTTGCGTTTTCCTGGGTGCGTGAGTGTGTGTACGAGTACAAGTCTTGTGTACCTGTATTGGCATTTTTTCGTAGACAGTAAAAAGTAAATTAATAGTAATAGTAGTAGTGTTGTTGTGTTGTAATAATAGTAGTAGCAGTAGTAGTAGAAGTAGTAGTAGTAGTAGTAGTAGTAGTAGCAGTAGTAGTAGTAGCAGTAGAAGTAGTAGCAGTATCAGTAGCAGTAGTAGAAGTAGTAGTAGTATTAGTAGAAGCAGTAGAAGTAGAAGTAGTAGTAGTGGTAATGGTAGTAGTAGTAGCAGTAGTAGTAGTAGTAGTAGCAGTAGAAGTAGTAGTAGTAGTAGCAGTAGTAGTAGCAGTAGTAGAAGTAGTAGTAGTATTAGTATTAGTAGAAGCAGTAGAAGTAGAAGTAGTAGTAGTGGTAGTGGTGGTAGTAGTAGTAGTAGTAGTAGTAGTAGTAGTAGTAGTAGTAGTAGTATAAATGTCGTCGTTGTTGTATTTATGACAATGCATTTTCTGTTTACAGTTTCGTATGACTAGATTAACCTGAATTGTTCCATCGACCATCCCAACTGCCAGCTCGGAACCATCTGGATTAAATTGACAACACAGGATGTCTTCAGGCATTTGGCTGGGGAAAAAATTAATACCATGAAAGATCAATATTATATTATTATTGTAATATTTACTATTTTAATATTAATTTGTATCACCACCGCCACCACAACCACCATCGTCGTCTTCATCAAAATGATCATCATCTCCGTATCATGTATCATTAAGTGGCGGTAGCATGTTTCTTCTCACACACAATGACAATGGACATCAAAAAACAACAGGCATTACCTTACAAATAATGTGCGCACACGCACGCGCACGCACACAAGATGGGGAAATGCAGGCGGGGATTCAGACAGGGGCTCAAGGGACACGGGCCCCCCTATCTGTGGTCAAACAATATACATGTATATTACAGAATGTACAAAAATGCAAACTTATCCCGTCCACCTGTCAAGGACCTTTAAATTCTATTTTCAAAAACAGCAACAGGTTTTGGGACCTCTTTATTAAAACATTCTGGATCCGCGCCTGTAATATGTAGGTTTCAAGCTCCTGCCACGGGATTATTTGGATTATTATATGCAAGACAGCTCATCAGAGGTGCTATGTCAAAGTTGCAATAATGGCGGTTCCCGCCAAATATACTGATTAATTTTTGCGCCGAAACATAAAGTTTATACCTTCAGCTATATGCCTATAAAACACTGCAACCAAATAATTCCATTGATAGTCGAAAAATGTTGTTTGTTTATGTTTTTGTTTTGGTGTGGGGTCTTGAGACTGTCGCACGCATAACTAGTGACGTCACTGTTTTATGTTTATCATTCAACACTAAGTTTTTTCCATAAATCAATAGCACACATATATTGTGATCATGCTATATTTAGCCACAAATTACAAACAAAACAAAAATCATCCGCAAAGCTATATGTTTAAACGGCTTCGCCGATTCACAGTTTGTGAATGATTGTTGTTGTTTTTTGTTAATTTTTATTTATTTATTTATTTTATTTTTAAAGAAGAAACTACCGCTGGGATAATGAAAAAAACTAAACAAAAAACACCACCGGTAAGGGGGTCGATCCCATTGGCTACGAGCCTGTATAGTTATAACAGACGAATATATATTTAACAGGTGTGTGGGTGTGGGTGTGGGTGTGGGTGTGTGTGTGTGTGTGTGTGTGCTTTTCAAGACGTATACAGGGCCCGCGGAGTGTATTTGAAAATAGGGGCGGGGTTGAGGCGAATGTCTGTGGATCAAAATACTTGAATTTTAGGTGTTAAAATACATTTCAAGCCTTCTGAACAGTGTAACATGGAAAAGTGGGTGGTGTGCCATGACCTCTTGCTATAGGCGTTCTTTTTAACGCTGCTAACTCCCTCAATACAGGAGGTGTCTTTTTTAAATGTTGCAACTAATAAGTTATGTAATGGAAAATGAATCGAAACTATTTAATATTTAATTATTGTTTGTTTGGGTGTTTTTTGTTGGAGGTTTTTAAGAAAATAATTGTTATATTTACAGATTTATATTGTAACTTTATTACTAATGTTAGTGAAAGTGTTACTTTTTAAAACAATGTTCTAATTTACTTCCTACTGAACTATATGTGACCTGTAGGCGTAACTTTCTTCAGCCATTCAGCAATCGCTAAAATTTAGGTCAGATACGCCCGTGGTCTAACTATGGGATACGCCACGAGTAAAATCAAAGGGACCGACATCAACGCGTGGTACAAGCATGAAAAATGTATATTTATTATGCAAAACTAGGATCCTGCTTGTGCAGGTGTAGTGTGTAAACTTGTTTATGTATTAACCAATAATTAGTTTAGTATCCTGTTTGTATGTGCCATACTTGTACAAATGTTACGTTTTGCACCCAGTTGCAAATGTGGAATGTTTATATGCAATAAAGTTTATCTTATCTTATCTTAAGATAAAAGATAAAGATAAAAACTTTATTGCATATAAACATTCCATATACGGAACTGGATGCAAAACATATGCATAAACAAGAAACAAACAAAATTACTAAATAAGGACTAATTATGGGCAATACATGTATAATCGTGAACAAATTTTCATACCGCACCAGCACAGGCTGGATTTTGGTTTTGCATATGTGAACTAGGATGTCATTTCGTAAAACAGGTCAAGGGAAGAACGTTAAAAACTAATTTATGAATTATATATATTTTTAACTAAATAAGTTGTGTTGTTTGTAATTATAAACAATTGTCATTTTGTTGTGAATTTATCGATTTTAAAAGTTTGTTTTGTTGAACGACAGCACTAGAGCACATTGATTTATTGATCATCGTACATTGAATGTGTTTGATAATTGTGATAGTCTTAGAGAGGAAACCCGCTACATATTCCCATTATTAGCAAGGGGTCTTTTATACGCACCATCCCACAGACAGAATATCACATACCACCGCCTTTGATACAACAGTCATAAATTTAGTATAAAATCGATTTCGTACAATTTGTGACTGTTGTACATTGAAAGATTAACAAAAAATTACAAACAATTCTTATATAAATATATAATATATATTGTTTTCTCCAAATAGAAAAGTTTTTTCTTTCCTTAATTAAATCAAACATATTACTGGTGAGAGGGGGGGGGGGGGGGGGGGGAGTGGTACTAACAAAACACCCATAAACTCCAATGAGGACCCGACAGCCCGTGGGTAAAATCGCGGCTTCATGGTACATGAGCGTGAATGGTGAAGTTTGGGGACACCAGTCGGGTTTTATAAAATGGGCAAGAACAGATATGCGAGCTAATGTTTAGATTATGATACTGTCTGATATGTATTTACTCGCCTAGTGTTTAGATTATGATACTGTCTGATATGTATTTACTCGCCTATCACCTCTATCACAATAACTGTCAATTTCACTTTGAGCAGAGCTCAGCAGGTATTGCATGTAGGCGCGGATCCAGGTGGTTGCATGTTACTGTATATCCCCCATCTGCGAACCTCCTAAAGTCCGAACGACAGTGTTAACAACTACGATAAATTACTCTCCTACCTTAATTACCTTTAGATTTTTTCAACATTTTGTCCAGACAGAAATCGTAAATAAAAAGAAATTGCATTAATATATATATATATATATATATATATATATATATATATATATATATATATATATATATATATATATATATATATATATATATAAACACACACACACACACACACACACACACAAGGGTTGGACGCAAATTATCCAACTTACGAGGCCCTCTCCTAGTTACAAACATAAAATTGTACATTAAAAACCATTACATTGTCATAAATTTCACATAATAAAAATTAACCATGTCACCTATATCGATTTCGATGAGATCTAGGACTAAAAGCATGTAATTTTGGGCTGTCTGCCATTGTTTTTTAATGGAATACTCTTCAAGAGGGGCGGAAGCCTGCGAAGTATGTGAAGTAATTAATATGACGTCATGATTGCCTATACGATAACACGTCAAAACACTGTAAGATTACGTCATATCCTTCCACCCCTCTTGGAGCGTATTCCATAAAAATGCAAAATGGCAGCCTACACGTTTTTTGTTCTAGGAGATTTCAGCGAAGTCAATATAGGTGACATGGTTACCATCTAGTATGTCGAATCTGTGTCATTTCAATGGGTTTTATACGATTTCTGTCTGGACAAAATGTAGGGGAAATCTCAAAAGTAATTAAAGGTAGGAGAATAATTTGTCGTAGGTGTTAACAATGTGGTTTGAACTTTAGCAAGTTTAGTATCCGTGGCTGGTATGGTCATAGACCTACGTTTTTTCTTCTTCTTGATTTTTCTTCCTTTTCACTTTAATATTTATTATTTTATATAAATATAGAGAGTGAAAAAGGCTTTAGTAAAAAAAAAAAAAAAAAAAAAAAAAAAAAAAAAAAGAGTAATAATAATAACACAGGGTATGGCTCGTTCCATCGAGTGGTACCAGTTAAACACCCATAAACTCTAACCAGGACCCGAACGCACGTGCACTACATGTGTTTAGCATAAATGTTGCTCGAGTGTCCTCTAACCCTCCCCCTGTTTGTATGTTGAGACAACATATTACAGCGGAGGGCTTGTGGACACACTCCAAAACAGGAGCCAGTTTTGCAAATGAGCGTAAGTTTCCGTGTGCGAATTAGTTATTATGTTTGGCATCTATTTCACGCAGAAAATTACATCATTACGGAAGATTGAACATTAAAAGGACGAAGGAAATGAAATAAGTGTACAATATTAGTTATACTGTTAGACTATAGTCCGTCCCATATGCCAACACAAATGTTTTTCGTAAATAATTTCAGTTGGTTCGATTTATGAATGAGAGTGTTTTGGAAATAACCAAAAATTATTATTTTTGTACGCAATTTAGAAAACAATCTGCTCGAAAATAAATAGCCTACAGGCGACGCACCAGTTCCGGATCATTTCAAACAAAATTATGAATTCTGTCAAAATGGTCCCGTATGACTTTAAAAGAAATGCTTGGTAATAAAGACAATCAACCATATAAATAAACAGTGATATAAAATATAAATTTAGGTAAACATTTGACACAAACAAAAAAAAACAGTAGGCCTACTGTTCGAGCTGGCGAACTTACGCCAGTTGCGGATCACTTTGTCCACTTCCGGATCAGTTTCGAAAATAGCGGGTTACTATTTCCAACATCTTAGCACTTTTAGTACGTTCGTGGATCCTGCCTGAAATATTTTACGGCCATTTGCAACTCCATGAGGTACCTACCCCCTGATTACGCCCCTAATTAGCCATTTCTAAAATCGATTGAAAATCAACGATGGCGTCCCATGACGTCAGATGTACGGGGCTTGTGTCAAAAATTAAGGCGCACATTAAGTGAAAGAGCCACACACTTTCTAGGTGGGGATGCGATCCTTATTATTTTCGTTTTGTACTTTCAACAAGTACGAATTATATTTGATTTCTGACATTCTGTAATATAATAATAAAATAATAAATAATATGTTTATTTATTACCGTATATATCAATAATAATAATAATAATAATAATAATATATTGATGACGTTTAAAAGTTACATTTTCTTTGTGAAAGGATCAAAAGGCTTGAACAATCAACACCTTTTATTGGAAATAGAAAGAAGTTTATATACGGTTATATGGCGTCGGAGAAATAGAAAGAAATGACATATCAGCAAAATATCAACTTTGGGATTTTTTAGTATTTATCATAGTATTATAATTAAGCAAGTAATTTTAAAGCAGGACGGTTAGACCCACAGTTAAAACTACATTCCCTGGAATATTTTTATTAGTTAAGCATATAGAACAGAAAATCCAATTACGTTTGGTGCATATATGACGCCGCACTCCGCATTGGTTTCACTACGCTGGCTTATCCAGGTCAACAACAAAGCCATGATTTTGAAAGTGGAAACACTTTTGACGGGCTCGTACCGATCTCGGTTTTCATTGGCTTATCACAAGTATAGAATTCCCCAACAAGACATCACGTGAGATTTCGCAGTTTTGAACAAATTTAACTGTCTTGATTGAGGGGTCGTCTCATATCTCCAAAACATATTTATATCCATTGAGGTATGGTACAACGCCTTTCCAGGGGTCGGTGAGTGGGGGATTTGCCTTGAAATTTTGACGGTGGCCAGCTGTTTGCATACGCGTTACATGTAAGGGGGTGTTACTAATTACGTAACGTTCTAGGGGTAGAGGAAGAGGGTACTGTGTTCGATTTACGTAATATTTTTCAAGACTATATGTTATTTTTATTCATTACTTTGACCGAAAAAGGTGGTTTTTGGAAATGCGCGGTCAGTTTAGGATCGATCCCCATCGGCGGGTATACAAAAAGACCATGGTATGTGATATCCTGTCTGTGGGATGGTACATATAAACAATCCCTTGCTAAAAAAAATGTAGCGGGTTTCCAAGGCGCGTGTGCAGGGATTTCAGCGGGGTTGGGGTTATAGACTGTGTTAAGCGAAGTTTATATGGAACTATGCTCCCCCAAAAAATACATTTCAATTTGTTTTAAGCTTGGGCAAGTAAGGGTTTCGACCTCCAATACCCTCCCCCTGCACATGCACCCGATTCCTCTCTAAGATTATATGTCAAAATTATCAAATGTTGACATCCATCAGTAGATGGAAGGAAGGATAGGATATGTTTTATTTAACGACGCACTCAACACATTTTATTTACGGTTGTATGGGGTCGGATGATTATTAAATCAATATGCTTTATCTTTGATGTCGTTAAACACCCCCCCCCCCCCAACTTTACCCTTTCCAAACAAAATAATATTTATTTGAATTTGTCGATTTTAACACGTAAAATTAAGAAGTGAAAACGTTCATTGTCTACTTTAGTATATTTTATTTTTAAAATATATACATGATTAATGTGTTACTAGTATACAAACTAAACTTTGAAAGTTCTACTAACACTTTATAAAATATCAATTCTGAAATAGGAAGGTACGACTGTCGATAATACGTTGTCAAGATCAAACCGGTTTTAACTACAGCGCAAGATTTCTCTTTTAATTTTTTCAGACGAACCCTACAATTTAAAATCGGCAAACGCACGTATTAACTGAAACTGACAACAGGCTGTCGTTTGTGCTTTGCCGAGCTATGGCGGCACAGGCGACGAATCAAGCGTATACGTTTGACGATATCCGTTCATAGCGAACACACACGACTTTTTTAAAAGAGCATTTGAGCTTGTATTTCACATTTGTACATGATGTTATAATATGGTAACCAGATAATGTAACATTAATAATGATAAATATTAATATAATGATACACACTAAACAGTCACAAAGTGGATTTTTTTTTTTTTTAATCAAGTCCTTCATTGGGATGACCTTTTCCGGTTAGTCCCCCTCCCCCGCAACATATTTCCTGGATCTGCTCCTGAATGCAGAATTATTTCCAACGAAGGCCTAAAGGCTAGGTACAAACTCAGATTGACCTTGCGAATACATAGATCAGTCGCCGGCTGACTTTCCTGCATCAACCTAATAAAAATTAGCTCCACTTGTTAATTACTATTACCTGTGGTTCTAACAGCAGCCCGTTGGAGCTCATGTTCAGCTGACCTTTCATTCGACCAATGAAAACCTTACTTGAAAAATCATGCCAGTGATTTGAAAACCATTTGAAAACATTCGGAATTATGCCGAGGGTATACGAAGTGATGCCGGAAACTAATTTCAATATAAAATTTTAACGTCGAACTTTCGTTTCAAGACGAAAACAAAAGCGTGATAGTATAGCCATAAAATCTATTTATACTAGTATGCAATCCAGAGTTTATTAATGCACTCCCCCCCCCCCCCCATCCCCGTTTTTTAATGTCGAAACAGACCAACAAGTTCGCTTTTTGCAGTCTCACCCGATATTTTTTAGAATTTGTATGCTCCCGAATAACACTATAGAAGGCGAAGTGTGATTAGTCGATATTTAAATTATTATATATAGATAAAATATTACCTGGACATGGGAGTGCACGCAATGCTGTTAGATCTACTCGTAGACCCAGTAGAGCTAATTTTAATCAGATTGGCAAGCAATGGAATGGAGGGCTCTCTCATTGAGAGGGCGGGCAACAATACTGAATCGTCTTCGGCCCCGTATCCATAGACTGTTCTCTTGTGAACTTGTGACCTTGTGGCGTTGTGACCTTGTGACCTGACCTTGTCTCCATAGCATGTTCCCTGTGGCGTGTGTACTACTCATTTATTCTACTTATCACCACGTGATTATCTTATAAAACAAACGTTGAACAGAAACGTGGAAATCAAGGAAATCACAAAAGCTTTTAATGCAAAAATTATTTTGTTTATAACTAAAGGATGAACCGAACTACTGGTGTTTGTCATGGTAATCCTTATTTGTAGGGTCCCACTGCAGCTCATGTTCTCTCACCTCCTCAATAAATGCTGCTTCACTCATATTGAGAATAGCTTCATATGACTATTAACACCTAAATGGCTTGTACACTCTTGTGGCGTATGAAAACGAATGAGCATTTTCATTTCCTGTGTTCCCAGTCAGTAGGTCACACGTGCCGTGCACAAGGCCACGTTCCCCGGGTTCAACCTATGCGAACGGCCACTAAGCAAAACAAAGGTTCATTGTCTATGTGGCGCCCCACAAGCGAACACGGAACAAGGGAATACACTACAAGGGAACAGTCTATGGATACGGGGCCTTATGGGGCAAATACAAGACACGTGTGCACGGATTTTAGCAGAGATGTGGAGTCTAGACTTGCGATCGAACATAGGCCATACGGTAGCATACAACAAGCATTTTTTAAACATATTTTTATGACTTTTTTCAATGTAAACTGAAGCAAATGGACCTAATATGAAGAAAAACACACAAAATGTAATATTTCATCATAAATCTTGTTCAGCATAGATGTAAACATGACACGGCCAGTGGATATTCCAGAGGCCAATTTCGCAAATTTGCAAAAAAAAGCGTCCCCTCCTCACCAAAGCAAGATATAATATTTTAACAAAAGACTAAAATTAGCACAATTTTCTTTGTTATCTTGACTAGTTATTCTTCAAGTTTTAATATGTTTGGTTAAACCGTGTATTTTTTATTATTAAGCAAATGTGTTACCCGTCTGCTGGAACTGTCCACAGCTGGGCACAGAAACACAGAAATGTTGGAAAATATTATAATGTTGCCACATACTGACAATCACTTTACAACTAATGTCATATCGACAATATCATTATGTAGTCTTTGTATTTATTAATATAAAATACACCAGGCTCGTAGGAACTGGGGTGGGGTGGGGGTGGGTCGGACCTAGGGGCTTGTTCTCCATGCCACACTTGAGGACGAAAAAGTATGTTTTAAATTTTCACTACTCTACATAAATATAGATGATAATCTTATTTGTATCCCTCACTAGAGACTGATTACCCCCACACACACACACACACACACACACACACACACACCAAATATCTTTCCTACAGATGTCGATAATATGTAGAGGCTGAGGTTAGAAGCCAGTTCCTTTATCTTTAGGATTCTGTAATCACGATTTCAAACCAACTCTTTCAAGTAGTTTGCTCCATATATTGACATAAAACACATTTGTTTTTATATATTGGAATAAAACAAAAATAATTACAATATATCCAGTGTTATTTTCTTTAATCATTCATGGAGGAAGAAGGAAGTCCTGGTGAAAATATATTACAGGTAAAACAAAACAAAATAATATATGATGCTTATTCCAAGTGGTAACTATTGTAAATTTTGCTTTAAACTGCTAGATGCCAAAAGTGATTAATTATATTATTTTATGGTATAAGTCGAAAATTAGACGACCAATTGTTCTAACCTCTGCCAACGGTAGCAGGCTTTCTGCTAGAAAATAATTTGAGGGTACGTAATAAAAACTAAATATATTCAAAGGCGTATATTGGGTGGTTATGGGTTTTTTAGTGGACATTTTATTTCATGCACTTTTACAAATTTTAAACAGCAATTATCTTACTAAATCTATCTAAAAATTAAAACAAAATATATCCATTAATTTCCGAGATGTATTTGGATACATAGATGTAATTTTACCCTCCGTATCGAGCAACCCGTCTCACGACTGCCTGCGATTGGGTGCGATCGATCACCACAACTAGTCGCACGATTACCTACGATTGATATTCTCCAGTTGTTGGTGATGGCACGTCCACGCGTACCACCAATCGTACGATGACCTACCACCAGTCTTATGAGTCAAATGGAGATCGTAGCAAACATTGCCGATTTGTCGTACCTTGGCCAAATTGCCACCAATCGCACGATTCAGAAAACGTACGATCCAATGCACAGGTGCTTGATTAGCGAATATCAAAATAAATTCTTCTTATTTTTTAAATTAAAAAATATTTGCAAAATAAGCTAATAAAAACAATACAAAACATCATCTAACCAAAATTTTACCTTTCTGTCACGTATTTGAAAGTGTCTTAATATCGACCCCCGTCTACTATAATAGTTAAGACAGGGGTCGATATTAAGACACTTTCAAATACGTGACAGAAAGGTAAAATTGTGGTTAGATGATGTTTTGTATTGTTTTTATTAGCTTATTTTGCAAATATTTTTTAATAAGAATTTATTTTGATATCCGCTAATCAAGCACCTGTGATCCGGTGTGGCTGAAGCATAAGTCAGTCGGCGACTAATCTGTGTATTCGCAAGGTCAATCTGAGCTAGTCATAGTCTTTAAACCGTCTTTGAAAATAATTCTGCATTTAACAGATCCAGGAAATATTTTGCGGCGTAAAAGGGAAAATGGTACAACACGTCAAAAGAGCATCCCAATGAAGGAATAAAAAAATAAAAAAATAAAAATCACTTTGTGACTGTTTAGTGTGTATCATTATATTAATATTTACTATTATTAACTAGGGGTCTAACCGTCCTGCTTCAAAATTACTTGCTTAATTTTAATATTATGATAAATACAAAACAGTCCCAATTTGATATTTTGCTGACATGTCATTTCTTTCTATTTCCAATAAAAGATGCAGATTTTTCAAGCCTTTGTTCCTTTCACACAGAAAATGTGACTTAAATATCATCAATATAATAATACTAGTAGTAGTAGTAGTAATACTAATTATATTAGTAGTAGTAGTAGTAGTATTACGGTAATAAATGAAAAATATCATTTAATAATAATAATAATAATAATTATTTAATATAATGCCAGAAATCAAATATAATTCGTACTTGTTGACAGTACAAAACGAAAATAATAAGGATCACATCCCCACCTAGAAAGTGTGTGGCTCTTTCACTTACTGTGCGCCTTAATTTTTGACACAAGCCCCGTACGTCTGACGTCATGGGACGACATCGTTGATTTTCAATCGATTTTAGAAATGGCTAATTAGGGACGTAATCAGGGGTGGGTAGCTCATAGAGTTGCAAATGACCATAAAATACGTCAGGCAGAATCCACGAAAGTACTCAGATGTTGGAAATAGTGTTTTTCAAGGCGAAAGCCCCTATTTTCAAAACTGATCCAGAACTGGACAAAGTGATCCGCAACTGGCAGCTCGAACAACACTATTTTTGATGTCAAATGTTTACCTAAATTTACATTTTATATCACTGTTTATTTATATGGCTGATTGTCTTTATTACCAAGCATTTCTTTTAATGTCATACGCGTGCATGTTGACAGAATGCTCAAGTTTGTTTGAAGTGATCCGGAACTAGCGCATCACCTGAAATAAAAGGCATTCCATGTGTGAAGGACTATAGTAATGCGAATTGTGGTTTAGATGTAGATGATAGGTTTACGATGCTTTCTGAGATTGATCCCTGCTGCTGACACCCTAGCCTAATACAGTTTTAACATTAAGCTCACGCACATTGTGTCCAATATTTTCATATATCCCTCCGTCATTGGCTTTTTCACTTCCGAAGTTTCTTCATCCATTTCGTTTGGCTTAAACTTCTTCTCAGCAAGAAAGTTAAACATGAAACATGGTATTGGTCTATCGACTGACTCTGATGTTTTATTCATTGGTGTGTTTGCAATCTATAATCTAACATCCAAAACTGAACTTTGTAAATCTGCCGTTTTCTTGTTTATAAAGTATTTGTAAAAATCGGAAACGGAAATTACGTTTCGCGCATGGTTACGTTGATTTTTTTTTTTTTTTTTGGAGTGGTTGTTTTTTCGGTGGGTGTTGTTTTTGTGTGTGTGTGTTCACGTATTTTGCGCGTGTGAAGGTAGGAGCGACGGAATCAATTAAAAGTTGGTATGGCCATGAAAGCAATGTATATGATGAGACCTATACTATGCGAGCGCCATAGGAAGAGAGAAAAAAAAACGTTCATGGCCTGGAAGGGGGGTGGGTTTTGAATGCTGGTCAACTCGCTCCAAAAAGGTTACCAACTAGCCCAGTGTTTTAACAACTCGCCCCAATCTCAACTTTACTGTCCGTAAATAAATGTGACAACATTAAAAATGGACGTTTACAACTTTGGTGTCATTTTATTTATTAATATTACAGTGAAACTCCGCTATTACGATCACTTATTAAAATGGGGAGATCCTAATATCGGATACACAATGATCTATTACAATGAACTGGCAAGCCTATTTTAACGACGTTTGTGAGTTTGTCCCTTATTTCCATAAAGGAATGATTAGGCAAGGCAATATATATATATATATATATATATATATATATATATGTATGTATGTGTGTGTGTGTGTGTATGTGTGTGTGTGGGGGGGGGGGGTCAGGACGACCAATCTAATGGAAATATTTTCCCGGAATTGTCTGATATTTTCATTTTTAAGCTCAAATGACCTTTTCAAAACAATAATTTAAAGCGCGTGAAAAGGCCACTTTCATTTTTTTTTTTTTTTTTTTTTTTTTAAACAGCGCGAAAAATGCCATGTTTGAGATATATTTGCAAAATAACAACACCCACAGAGATACATCACACTAATATTCAATAGTAAAAGTATAAATTAAGTGGCAGACTGTTTCTACTTCCTTTTTAGGCATAGGTCTACTTTATGGTTTGTCCAGTAAAACATGCTAAATATATTCATCAGTGTAAACAATGTTTCTATACCTAGTACAGCAATTAACAGCATTAACCACACACACACACACACACACTCCCACCTACATATTAGTAATAAAGTGACAAACAAACTTGGGACCAATGTTATTTTTGCACTATTTTATCAGTGGGGTCGAACTGATTTGTGACAAACTGGTTCAGGGACAAAACGTTTGGTACCCACTGGCTACCGTTCAGCATTACGCTACATTACTATTAGAGCAACATTTTTGGGGTGCCAGTGTAAAGAAAAAAATCGCGGTAAAAACTGACAATGGTTTGTAAAAATATACAAATGTTTATAATTTAATTAGATTACTGGTGGCCAAAAACATTATTTAGTGAAATGTTGCACATGAAAGCAAATGGAAAGAAGAGAATTGTGGATCCGGTTTTTGGTGGTGTTTTTTTTTTTTTTTTTTTTGGGGGGGGGGGGGGGTTACGATCGCAGTGTTCTGTTATATAATCAGGTTTACACCCACCGTGGCGAAATTGAATGCATCGCCATAGAACCGATGTCTGTCCAGTAGGAATGTAAGTAGCAGGGCCGTAGCTAGAGGGTTTTTTGTTTGTTTTTTTGGTGGTGGGTTTTTTTTGGGGTTTTTTTTTTTGGGGGGGGGGGGGGACTGAGTAGTTAATAGTCTAAAACTCCTTAAACGATTAAGAAGAATTTTTTTTTCCAGTTTCTATATTTTTTTCGGGGGGGGGGGGGGGGGGAGGGCAACTGCCCCCTTTCGACTCTCCCCGCTAGCTACGGCCCTGAGTAGGCTATATGAGATTTGAAATTATATTATAAATAAATACATAAACTACCCAAGTAAGAACGTAAGAACATTTTCATATATGGTTTCAGTTTACTCGCTTGTCAAAAATCATTTTCATTGGTCGGCTGTTGACAAAGACAGCAAATAGACAGACGTCTTAGTAATGGCACAAAACAGTAGACAATATATGTAGACTATAACAGAGTTCAGGATGAAATGGAGAATGCAATAAGAATTAGTTACTTAAAAAAACAGTTGTTAGTAAATTTGAAGAAAAAAATCCGGATATTTGGTATCAATTCCGGAATTCCGGGTACGGGATTAAAATTCTGGATTTTTCGAAAAATTCCGGAAAGTTGGTCGCCCAGTTTGGTGTTACTACTGTGACAATTTACATCTTTGAACTCCCAGTGTGTGCCAGAATGAAATATGTTGCAGTTCCATCACTTTTAATATATTATACTTTGGAAAAAATAAAGTCTATCTGGGGCAAGTTGACCAACCGCTGGGGTGAGTTGGTGTCATTTTGGGGGTCAGTTGACTAACAGTGTGGGGCGAGTTGACCAACCACTGGGGCTAGTTGACCTGCTCCCTAGGTGAAAAAACTCTCCTACAAATTGTATTCTTTCTGGGTTTTTTCAATATATTTTGATGGCGAATTACAACGAATTACCGTGCTTACATATGATGTATACATATAATTATACATATAAACAGTCTGGTGACCCAGCAATAATAAAGCTAATGATAAGAATAATGAACGACTAAATATATACAGAATAAACAATTTATAGTTATTAGTGCTACATAGCGACTTACCACATATTATTCAATAAGTGTTTTAGCTAACAAAACTATTTCTTGCTGCATGTAAGTCCCAACAGAGCTGTGTGCTATTGTTACAAGATGGGCAACAGGGCAATTGATAATACAGTAGCATTGTTCATAGCTGTTCATTGATTGGAATGCGAGAAACTAATCCATGAGTTTTTAAAAAGAAAAAAAAGTCTTCTAATATCAAGCTCAGGACAATTAATAAGAAAATGTGTTTCGTCCTCAACTGTGGTGCTGCATAGTTTGCATAACCTGTTGTTTCTCGGTGGTTTCTGGTATTAACCTCTTTCAATTTCAAGGCGATGTATACATATTCTTATTTGGGTGAGCTGTCTTAGATTACAGTTGTTAAGTATTTCCAGATATGTTGCAAGTCTATATGGTGTGTAATATGTTTGTAATATATACCTTTTTTTTGGAATTTTTCAGTTTCTGTAGATAATGTTGTCTGTAGGTGGTGTAATTTTTTCATTTATTGTTTTTAGTGCTTTTTGTTTCTTTAGAATAACGCTGAATTCTGTTATATCAATATTGTTTTTTTTTTATCATGTTGTGGAAACATTTTTTTTTTTCATTCCTGTTGATCAGTTTGCTGCATTGGACTGCATCATAATATAATAAAGTACGTTTCTGTGGTATGTTTTCTAGATGTGACGAGTGAACTTAAGCTTTTTGTATTTATTTCAGTTATTAATGGATATCGGCCTAGTTCACTTTTACATGCGATATTCCATTCCATATTAAAGTGTAATTTGCTTTGGTTTTTCCCCTTTTGGTTAAATGCCATTCTTGGCAGTAGGTGTGAAACTCATCTAGTGCATTTTGTAGGCCTAGTTGGATTTCATATACGAGCACCAAGTCGTCTGCCAATAGTAAATGTGATATTCTTTCATTCTGTAAATGTGGTAGGTCGCAGTTATTGGAAAATGTCATATCCCCTAGGAAGATATTAAACATAGTGGGACTTGAGTTATCACCCTGTTTCACTCCTATTGTTGAAGTAACATTATCAGTGAGTTTGTTGTTAATTTTACTGATAGTATAGTTTTGCTATACATAGTTTTTCGAAATGTGGTAAAATGTCCCTCCTATACACATTCTGAGTAGTTCAAGGAGTAAACCAAGTCGCCAAACAAAGGCTTTATGGAAGTCGATGAAACAAAAGTAGTTTGCCCTTTGATTGTTCAATATATTTGTTGACCAGCGGTTTTTAATATAAAGATATTATCTGCCGTTCTTGTTTTCTCTGAAGCCAGCCTGATTGTCAGCAATTAGATTTTCAGATTCTACATGCTGTGTTAGTATTCTATTTAGTATAGAGGAGAGAATTTTTCCTACGCAGCTTGTAATAGTAATGCCTCTATAGTTTTATGTATTGGAGTTCTATAACCTTCTATCTAGGTTGACGGTAGGTTTCCACATTGGAACATAATTTGGCTCGAGGCGATATTATAACATGACTTCCGTATTTGAGCATGTTGTTTGTTATTTGGTCTAAACCACATGCTTTGTTGTTTTAAAGTCTGTAAAGTTATCTTAATTTATTTTATTTTAATGGTTTGATCCGGGGTAGTATTTGGTTGTTGTGATACTTGTCTTGTTAAAAGTTCGTCTAGTATATTTGGGTCTGATTCTATATTGATGGTTGTGTATTGTTTCGGAGTTTATGTTTTTCTTACACACCCGTTGGTGAGAACACCATTCGTTATTTTTGGTAACACATATAGTGTTAACACACATACGTGCCATAACATTTTAAAGACATACGACTGGCTTCTCCTAGGTGATGACCAGGTCACCAATGCCATACCATCCAATGAAAAAAAAGAACGGTTGAATCGATCACTCCGTGACGTACAAGTTAACCTGAAATTGACTTGTCTGTGTTGTCCTTCGTAAATTGTCAATTTTCTGTAAATTTATAATTTATGTATTTATTTATGAATACCTTAAAGTCCTCCGGCTAAAATACCTATATGGATATGTATTTTATGTATGTATGTATGTATGTATGTATGTATATATAAATATATATATATTTGTTTATTTATTTATTTATTTATGTGAAATACTTATACGTTTGCCATCTTGTCAAAATATATGTATAATTGTATTATGTACCTCATATGCCGTGGTTTACGGCCTGAGAGTAAATAAAGTTCTGTTCTGTTCTGTTCTGACGCACAAGTTAATTATAAGCGCTAGGGCCGTACATACACTTTAGTTGGAAAAGGCATTTAAATTTATTTTAAAACTTTTCTGAAGATATGTAAGAAATAGAATATAACATTCGTGTTACTTAGATACCATTTACCTTACAACTCGTTGTTCAAAAACGTATCAACTCGCTTTCGCTCGTTAGATACACGTTTTTAAACAATTCGTTGTAAAATAAATGGCATCTAACGGCCGCTCATGTAGTATTCTCAATTTGTTACATTTATTTAGGTGCAGACATACAGGGCACCACTGTTCCTTTTTCCTCTCCCAACCCCAGTCTACTGGTGATGGCAATTGCTCTTGCAACGAGAGCCTGTCCCCATATGTGGCCTAACATATACATGTAGTCCTTGACAGGAAACCCGCTACATTTTTTTTATTAATAGCAAGGCATCTTTTATAATCACCATACCATATATAGGATAGCACATACCATGGTATTTGATATACCAGTCGTGGGTGCACTGGAAAGAGAAATAGCCAAATCGGGATATCCAATAACCGATGGTTAATAAATCAAAGTGCTCTAGTGGTGTCATTAATAAAAAAGAAACTTTTTAACTTTCACAGTATGCGATGTTGATGCCATGCACGTTTTGACGCATTTTTTTATTAAATGTATTTTTGAAATAAATAGAGGATATTTCATTTTTTGTGTCATATGATTGAAAACTTCACGAGATGAGATATAAATCATATTTTACAAAAACCATGAAATTTTCTATTTATTATATAACTTTTGGCAATTTATCTTTATTTTTAAAATACCAGCAGCAAAATAGTTCCGGCTTTCTTACAATGAAGATAACACTTTCTACAGTGACGATAACACATTTTAGAGTGAAATTTTCACTCTAAAATGTGTTATTGTCACCGAGTGACTGATAACACTTTTATTTCACTGATATTTTATATTTCACTAAATGTTATATAATAAACTGTTAACATTATTGTATTAAATAATATTATACCTTCTCTTTCATTGCAAGTATACAAATCAATATCCCCTACTTTTTGTGAGCTCTATATTTTAAATTTAATGGCATAATTAAACAGTAAACAAAATGAGCTAATTCAAACAAAATGTTGATAAATTAAATATTTTATTTTGTTGTGTTACAGTGTTAAAATCACATAAAAGAATATAACATGTACAACAGCATAAATTTTTGTATATTATATATATATATATATATATATATATATATATCCAACTGTTTATTGTAATGGTACAATTATAAGATACATAATGAACAAATAAACTGGCTTGGTAAATAGTCCAGTCAATTTATGAAATGACCCACCACAAATTGCAACAGAAATTATTTCTTCACCATTCATCAAAGAAAGGCCCACAAAGAAATATATATATATATCATTCAGAGAGTACTGCTAAAGCAATACATGTCACCTACTGGACCCAAATTTTGTTTGTATCTCCTAAGTTCAAGAGCCATACATGGGTACATGTATATCGCCATGAAATCCAAACTTGTTCTGGAACTGTACATGATATACACAAAATTTTAGATCAATTATATATTGAGGTATTTTGGGAAAAAACATCTGCAAAACTACGTGTATACATGTATGTGGGATGGACAAACAGACAGACAGACAGACAGACAGAGGGAAGGAGACAAAACCTAGTCCGCTCTGATTGGATTGGTCAGGGACTAATAACAAGAACGTGTAGTAAGATTACTGATATTTTTTTATCAAAATGAAAAATAGCTCCCAGTGTCCCAATTTTAATACTTTTATTTTTTTTAGTTTTTTAAAATTAATTTCAAATCTTCGGCTAGCCTATTTTGCATTTAGTTCTGTGATGTGATGAAAGGTGAAACATAAAACCTCTTAATACATTAAATGTATACAAAATTTTCATCTCCACATTAAATCAAATTAATACATTTTGTTATGGATTAGAAGATTAATCTATTTTGAGTATTTGTTAATACACTTTAGGTAAAATGACCATTATCTATGCTCTTTTTAATAATACATTATCAGCAGCATGCTTTGCTATTCTTTACTCAAAGAAATCTGTTGATACAATCTAACACAAACTTTACCACTGGTAAAAATAAACAATCACCTGCATAATGACCATAAGCTTATTATAGAATATCTACACAATTAAAGCTAATAGCATAGTGTAGTGGTGATACGGTATATTTGGAATTTCGTTTATTTTCGTTTAGATTTATTTTGACCTATAGTCAGTTTAAAGATATCAACCATCTGTATATGTTATTTTATATGTCTGTCTGTTATAATATTTTTAACGCACCCATCTCTGCAATGTCCATATCCAGTAGAATGATGTAGCCCATTCTTTCTGCAAAAACACTCTTGGGTACTATATCCCAATTTGCAATTAAACCTAACAGCCTCCAGCAGTTGTATCGGGGCTGGTCTTTTGTGTTAGGACTGGCATGTACTTCCTTCCTTTGTTTGTACCATTCCCAATGCTATGTTTTTATGCAATCACTGTGTGCCATCCATTGTTGAACTTGAATATAGATGTGCATGGTGTGGACTTGGCACATGCTTTAATTAGAGAAAGTGACTCTGGCTTCACACTTGATGTAATTCTGCTAACCTCGTGACAAAATCTTTGTATTTCTAGAAAATTCAGCTTGTCATCTGATTGGCCTTTGTGTAAGCCAGGGGATGTCCAATATATGTTTGTTTGTTTTGTTTAACGACACCACTAGAACACATTAATTTATTAATCATCGGCTATTGGATGTCAAACATTTGGTAATATTGACATAGTCAGAGAGGAAACCCACTACATTTTTCCATTAGTAGCAAAGGATCTTTTATATGCACGATCCCACAGACAGGACAGCACATACGACGGCCTTTGATATACCAGTTGTGGTGCACTGGCTGGAATGAGAAATAGCCCAATGGGCCCACCATTGTGGATTGATCCCAAACCGACCACGTATCAAGCGAGCGCTTTACTATTGGGCTACGTCCTGCCCTCCAATATATGTTAGATGCAGGTGCACTGTTACATAGAATTGCGTGGGATCAGGGTTCAACATGTTGTAAGATATGACAGCAGTACATTAGATATGTGACAAGTCAGTATGGTTGATCAGTAGTGTTATTTGATGGCCATTTATAAGAACCAAGTACAAAGGACACAACACAGCAACGAAGAGAAGGAATGTGTGCTGGAGCAAGGACAAAAAGATTTTCTTTCTATCAAAGAGAATAAGCAAAGGTTCATCATATAACTCTATTGAGTAACAAACCACAGTGTTACGCAGAACATGTCTAGGTAGATGCTATCTACTACTATGCACATCTACTAGGCACATGTATGCATATTGCCACTGCTGCAGCTATAAAAACAATTAAATGAACTATCCTTGTTACAAATGACTTGGACTGAAGCTGAGACACACAAACCAGAAGTGTTTAGTAAATGAAACAGCACAAAAACAGATGTACACGTAATAGCAGTTGGGAGAACACCATAATTTGCTTACAAGGTGCAGGGCTTCTAGACTATGGTAGACCCACGCCCATGGCAAGTGATATTCAATGTTGGGCTAGTAAATAACTACTATTGTCATGGCTGACGGCTTGTGAATTTTTCGGTCAAATGCTGCAGTTAAGTCTATTTTGTAATTATGAATATACTGCCCCCACCCCACCCACTTATGTTGGTGTTTTTAAGCTCTATGTCCCTCTTTAGGTGACATATCTAATTATTTCAATTATTTAGTAAAATTGTATTAACTTAAGTAAAGTAGGGCTTGTGAATTTTTAATTGTGGCTAGTAAAGTTTTAAAATAACTGATCTCATGGCTTGTGTATTTCATAAACATTCTAGAAGCTCTGAAGGTGACAAGCTGGATGTCCTTAAACTGCAATACATTTATCAGAAGGTAGGCAGAAGTACATTATGATATTGTGTGAAGCCAGCAGTGCTTCCCCCAACCTCGGGAACTGCCATGTCCATAGCATGCGCGTCTAACTGACATAACAGCAGTGTGGATGACACACAGAGAGATCGCAGGAATCCAGAGGACTGGGAATGGTATGAAGAAGTGGGAAGAAGTACCTGCCAGTCTTAACATACAAGGAGCCAGCCTCAAAGGAAATGCCAGAGGCTGTTACGTGTAATTGCAAAATGAGGTTTTTAGATTATGCTTGGATAATAATTATTCCAAAATGAATTAATATTTTTCTTGTCCATGAATTAATTTTATTTTACCATATTTTGTAATATGCAATTCAAGTGTTTTATTTTCCAAACATAAAATTAATCTAATGTACCATGACTACAATATATAAAGAGGAAGTATTCTACAAATGTATACCATTTTCGATTATTTATCTACATGTAACATTGACTTAAATGTACAAAATATTAAAAATTATGAAAAAAATACAATGTTAAAAGTATTGAAATTGGAAACACTGAAATTAGTTTGGTTAGAGGTGAAAATTGATAAAAATTGCATAATGACTAATCTTGTGGTGGTCATATTGGATTTATGCAAATTAGGCACCGTTCCACTACTTGAATTTTGGAAGACTTTTTTTTATGTTTGGTGAATGGTGAAGAAATAAATTCTTTTGCAATTTGTTGTGGGTTGACTCCCTCACATAAATTGATTGGACTAAAATGCATGCACGCCAATACCTGAACTTGTTCCAACCAGTGGAATACCATACTCTGTGAAAATGTACATGAGCAAAATTAATGATTCAAATAAAGAGGCTATGACCGGAGTCCATACAACTTCCTATAAATGCATCATTAGCAGTTAAAACAGTTAGCACAATCTAAATACAGGTACATGTAACTGATGTTACTTCCAACACTACAATGTGAAAGCACAAGTATCTGTTGTTATCAATATAACTCTCAAGACAAAAGAACACTATATAAAAAGTAACAAAATCAAGAACCAATTATACAAAATAAGTAACCAATAAATTTAACAGAAAACTTGTGGACGGAATATGTTCTGTAAATAACTTAGGCACTCAGTTCTGGGGGCCATTTGTGGATGTTATTGAGTTAGACAAGAACCAATTACTATTCGATAATCTTTCTGCAGTGTAATAATTGTTCTTTATGAAACAAGCACATTAATCTGTACATAAGAATGGTTCATCGATTCTCTTCAAACTTTAGATGGTTCAGAACTTCAACACTGATGAAATAAAATTTACAAAGAGCTATTAATTTGTGTTAGCAAGATTGCAATAATATTGTTATCAGTTAGCATTTTGCATCTAACAAAATTAGACAAAAATGTCTGCAAGTGAAAGATGTGAAACATGTCATGTTTTGGCAAACTGCCTAATGCTGCAAGTGAACTCCACTCCAGGTGATCACTTCGAGAACAGCCTTTATTACTCTCATTGAGAACAAATTACACACAACTTTTGAACATGGCCTATGAGTTCATCCACAAATGACCCTGATAAAAGTATCACAAACTGCAATCATAAATATAACAACAAGGCAAATAAAGTATAAGATCCATGTATGTTAAAAACACAATAAGTCTTTAAAGCATATGTGGAATGTTGAAACTTGTAAAGCAAAGTGATTTAGTTTTGTATTTCACTATCTATACATTCTCTCTTTTCCCTTCCTTTTTAGTATAAATACTAATCTGATGCACAACCTTACCATCATGGTAAATTGGTAGGCGAGGTAGTAGATAAATTAACAGTTAATAATTGTACACATTTACATCACATTTGTGTTAGAGATGTGTTCACACATAATTTACAGGTTAACATGAGGTATCGTGTATCTTAACACCTGAACCATGTTTAATACGACATACATGTGCATGTAGTATTCATCTGGCAAGTCTTGTGGAGAAGCTTCCCGTTTCCATTCCGGTTTTATTTATTGATGTAAAGGTTCTCCAGCTTGGTCTTGTCAAAGTGCTATCAGTGTTTGTGTCATGTATTATAGTGTGTATACACGACTTGCAGTAATTCTGAGTAACGAAAACACCAGTGTCAAGCCTACTCAACTTCCACGAGAGAGCGATAAAATCTCATAAATTGTAATGAGAAAAGGGAAAACATAACATTACATTTCATATTAGTATTATTCACACTGTGCTGTTACCGATAACAATGTTTGTAAAAAAACATATTTTCTTATAATCCCAAGAATAAAATGAAAAAACAAAGATGGTTCTGCACCACAACTCTCACCTACACTCTTCTGCATGCAAGGTCTCAATAACTAGTTTTATTTTGTATTATTTCAGCTTATTCAATATTTTGTTTCTCCAAACACTTTATGAAACTAATTACATGTATAACAACTTCATTATTTCACACACTGGTATTAAAATACAATGTTCATAACTACAATAAATATCACTTTAATTTGTATTATAAAATCCAGTTTATTTTATATCTGACACCGATTTTCATCATAAAACATAAATTTCAATACAATTTGTTAGTTTTTTGTGTATCAGCATTATGAGAAATAATAATATAAACTTTTTTTATATATATCTAAAATTAGTTTACATGTAGTTTGCAATAATTGTGAACGAGTTTTCTTTTACAAAAATGGACTGACTGATCAAGTTAATGTTAAAGTTTCCCCTTATTTCCAGTGATTTATCATCACCTCAAGCATTCCTCTTTTCGTTTCGTACCAGGAAGATGAAGTGGCTGCAGCCGATGGCTATCTTGGCATGGTTTCCCTGCCGGTCATTGTCGATGCAGTAGACACCTTGAGGCAGGTCAACTAGCTGGCCCGTCGTCTGTAACAAAGAAATGAGTTCATCAGAAACACCAACAAACATCAACAACAGCACACACACCAATATACATGATTGAGCCATTTATTATTAACAGGTTTCATAATATATGATCACATGCAACAAGAGGATTTCAATCAAACTGTCATGTCACACATCTAATCATCAATCCAATAAAATCCAGAAAAAAATATTGTTATAAGTTATATAAAAAGGTTACACTTTTTTGCATTATTAATAAGCTACTGACTATCAAACATGAGATAATTCTGATATGCACAATTTAGAGGAAGTCTGAACATTTCCCAGTTAACAGCAAGGGCTATTTTTATATGCACAGCACACACCATAGCCTTTGATATACCAGTTATGAGGCACTGGCTGAGAAGGGTTGGGGGAATTGTTTGTTTCAATGATCCAAGCACCATTAATAAGTCCCTTTCACTTTTTCTTGCCATTTCAACAGTATCCAACAATAATCACATGGTACTCGGTACAGCCTACACTTTTGATTAAAGAATATAACACTGGCCTTTCTACCCACCACATGGAAAAAAAAATCATCCAATACATTACACAATAATTTCAAATTTAAAACAAGACTAAGCCGTTATCAAGGATATGACAAAAAAGAATAAAATCAGTTTTCATCTTGATAGCAATTAACATGGCCCATTGTGCTTGGTATCATGTGGCCTTATCATGTATTGAAATGGGTGGTTTCAAAAGAACCATTTCTTGTGACAATCAACAAAGTTGATGACTACATACCTAGGGTTTCAACTTAATGATGGCACCAACACAATTGCCGTTGTTGAGATATAAATTGCCACAGGTCAGGGGTGTGACCAACGGCACTTCTATGCCATGGGATAAAAATTACTGCCGTCAGCAAAGCACCGCAACAATGGCAAAATGTACACACACCAAAATGTAAACACATTTGAAATAGACTATACAACAAAATAAACTTTCAGCCCTGTTTATTTGCTGCAGAAGTAAATTGTTTTACAAAAGATTGCCACAGGGCCGGAGGCTAAAAACTGCCATCAGTGGGCCGTTTCACCCACGGCAGTTATTAAACAAATTGAAGTGGGTGGCAAATCATTACGGTCGAGCCCTGAATATCACTGGCAACACATCAAGAAATGTAGAGCGGAAAAAAATTCCCAAAGCAAAAACATATGTAGACATGTACATGTATCTGTGTAATTGTATCATTGACATTGTGACAGTTTTGCAAGTTATGAGACTGCCACAAAGTAAGAAGACAAATATAAGAACTTCATAAAAGAAAAAAAAAGATAATATAATTTGTTTTAAATATACATGTTTAATTAATACTTTTAATTTGAAATTCTATTTAGGTGTTTTTGTTGATCATAAATTGTGTTAAAAGTTGTGTATGCTACATGTATGGAGTCTACTGTTGAATGAGACAAAACAACATGGCCACTTTCAAAATGCCTACAATGAACAACTACTACAGGGCCCTAGCTAGCGAAAAAATTATACAAACTTTAAGAAAATTCTCTTCTTAACTGTTTAAGGAGTTTTAGATTATTGACTACTCAGTTGCCCCCCAAACAAAAAGGCCCTGTACTACTACTACTACTACTACTACTACTAATGTATAACAAACTAATTATCATGGTCCCTTCCAATCCATTATAACAGCAAGGCTTGTACTTAAGAATTTGTCTCCCACAGCATTGTTTAAAAAAATTAGCACGGTCCACCAATGGCAATTTTGACCCTGCCTGTGGCAATTTTAAAAAAAAGTGACTTTTGCAGCAAATAAATATGACAAATGTTATTTTGCTGTATGTACAAATATTATATACTGGCAGATAATGTACATGTATGAGAAGTATACATTTTGCCATCACTGAGGACTCAAAAGTGTCGTTGGTGATGCTCCTGACCTATGGCAATTTATATTTCAATGGTGTCGTCATTCAGTCTGAGCCCTGTAACAATACTGGGCGGGACGTAGCCCAGTGGTATAATGTGCTCGCTCGATGTGCGGTCAGTCTGGGCTACTTTTTGTTCCAGTCAGTGCACCACAACTGGTATATTAAAGGCTGTGATATGTACTACCCTGTCTGTGGGATGGTGCATATAAAAGATCCCTTGCTGCTGATCGAAAACAGTAGCCCATGAAGTGGCAACAGTGCGTTTCCTCTCTCAATGTCTTTGTGGTCCTTAACCATATGTCTGACGCCATATAACTGTAAATAAAATGTTTTGAGTGTAGTTAAATAAATCATTTCTTTCTTTGTTTCTTTGTAACAGTACTTTACTATAACACCTACTCTGATATGAACTGTACATATATGTATCTCTACTGAAATGTGTCCAAGGTGTCGGAATACAGATGAATACATTAAAACATTTTACAATTAGGATTCACTTACATTTAAGGTTCCTCTGTCAATAATCCGTGCCATATTTTCACCATTACCACCACAAATAATGCTGTCCTTTCCAAGCCACTGAGCACAGTATAACTAGAAAACAATATTGTGATTATTACTATGAAGCACAAGAACGGTATTAGAACATGTAATCTACAAGATAAAAATTTTAATTATCATTCTTGATGGTCGACATCCAGACTTCAAGGGGAAAGCACACTTTCATGGTCTCCATTATAGAAAACATGTTCACCTTTTTCCCGTTTGAACTGAACTGAAACTTATGACCCGGTTATTATTAATCGTTTATGGGCATAGAAACGTTCACATAATGTGTACTGTCAAATAGAGCTATATGTTATAGACAATTCCTCATCGTTTACCCATTAACACTGGCAAATGCAATTTAACTAGGCCACATGATCATACCAGTATTCATTGTTTAAGTATTATGTACCTGGTTATAGAATTTAAACATTTTATGAAGCCCATGGTCATAATTATAATAAACACAGTTCTCATAATAATCAACAGACCTCACATAATAATTAATACAGTTCTCATACTAACAGCTCTCATAACTAGTTATCAACACAGTTCTCATAAAAACCCAACAGATACATGTATCTCATAATAATCAACAGTTCTCGTAATAATAAACACAGTTCTCATAATAATCAACAGACCTCACATAATAATACAGTTCTCACACTAACAGCTCTCATAACTAGTTATCAACACAGTTCTCATAAAAAACCAACAGATATCTCATAATAATCAACAGTTCTCGTAATAATGAACACAGTTCTCATAATAATCATATAGTTCTCCTAATATGTCAGTGTTTTGATGAAAATGATGTCATGGAACCATTTCCCTATCTCCTGGGATAATGAGTTTACAGAGATCGAGATAAGGAGGTCCGACTGTATAGATCTTTTTAATTTATAATGTCCACATATTGTGGGGGTTGACTTTCTTTCTGTATTTTTGTTTAAGGCCAGGACTAGTATTGATATTGTTGTTAGTATTTTGTGTATACATTTCACATTTATATATATATTTATACACACTGGATCTGTTATGTAAAGTTATTGTATTAACAGTATGATTATGAATTTTAAAAAAAGTTAAATAATAATAAAAAATAATAATAAGCATATAGTTCTCCTAATATGTCAGAAAGAACAGTAGTTACTACAGTTTGTCTTCAACGTGGTACCATATTCATTTGTCAACAATTACATTCACTGGAACTAAATTTGTCATTCAAATAATTTATTTACATATACTAGAAAAATACTGGGAATGGGAATGACAAAATTGTGAGAAATCACTTGCTCAGAAATGCTGAGTGACCTGTCTTGGGATATGATGTCACTTGAGTAAATGAGAACTACACATGCAGGATTTTTATTACACTGTGAAAGATTTTTTTTTATTATTGCATGGTCAAAATGGTCTTTATTACTAAAGTAAGATTAAATGGGTATGTAATAAATGTAGTTAGGTGCGATTACCCACACACTCTCCTTAAATACTCTACAAAAAACCATTAATACCATTGTAAGATTGTAAGATTTTAATATGACATCTGTTCCTCTCTGAAAATTGTATATTTTTATGTTGCAATTTGGAGTCACAATTATTCTGTCAATTATACAAAATTCAACTAACTTTCCAGGTAAAGTAAGTTGTGTTACACATATTTAATTAAACTTTTGTTTATCATAACATAAAAAAGTTGTTTGTAATACATAACAACATACATTAATACCAATTGTTTTTCCCATTTTATTTATTGCACTCGTTTATAGTGCATAATATTTATACCACTTGACGTCTACGCAGACTATAAACTTGTATAAGAAACAACATGGGGAAAACAAGCGGCATGTACATGCAGTTCTGAATGTCAATACCTGGCTTGTATTCAGTGTATCTTGCGGAACATCCTTTATTTTTTCACCTTTTGGAAAATCCCAAATCTGAAAAACAATTAGGTATGACCTGCCAGTGACATTATTTCACACAATCATTTCATTCATTACCTTCATATATATACACACATAATATGTAAATAATGGATTCATAAAAAATCATGCAGAGTTTGTGTATGAAGTTTATGGTTGTAAGAGAGTGTACAATATTTTCCTGTCTTATATGAATATAGGGCTGGGTGGGTTTTTTGGGTGGTTTTAAAGTGTGTGCTTGTACTAACTTCCCCACCCCAGCAGATAGCTTTATGTCCCTGCAAATATTGATCAACGTGAACAGTACATGTACCTTACTTTCATATTTCACTCTTATTACATTCTGTATACCAAAAAGCAGAAATGTTAAACATAATTGCTATGGTTCTGGCCAAATACATGTAGCATATAGCCCTTGACAGAAAGATCCAGCCAATAGCATACATACATGTAGAGGATAATAAACGAGTTACCAGTGAAATAATTTTCATTTGTCACTAGCTAAAGATTGTGACAATTGAAAATTATTTCACGTGGGACATACATAAATTTGATAATAACTGGTACCGAAGTTATTACCCCTGCTAAAAAGTTTTTCTCTAAAAGCCTTTATTTTCAATATATACATACACATACATAGAAACAATGTACAACATTTTACACACTGTTCTGTTTATTGCTATAACTTTGTATTTTAATCCCGTTCACAAATAATTTTCAAAAACCAAGGTTCTATTTATATTGTTAAAAAATGTATAATGAATTGCATTAAACTAAGTTTTTATTTTAACACTGAAAACAGAGAGCCATAAGTGCAAATGCTTTAAACTGTGTGACGTCATTTTGTGTGTTTACCGAATCGTGATGACATCATATTTATTACTGACAATGTCACTGGTTTGTAAGCCTCATTTCGTCCAATTAGAGTGTTCATTACACCAGTGCAGAATATTTCTCATTCAGAAAATATTTAAAATATTTTCCCCATTATGAGCGACCGCTGGGGTAATAAATAGAGATTATTTTCTCCCATCCCTAGCCATGCAAGACAGGCGTATTCCAAGACAGACGTATTCCATGACAGACGTATTCCAAGACAGGCGTGTTCCATGACAGGCGAGTTCCAAGACAGGCGTGTTCCAAGACAGTCGTATTCCAAGACAGGCGTATTCCAAGACAGGCGTGTATTCCAAGACAGGTGTATTCCATGACAGGTGTATTCCAAGACAGGCGTATTCCAAGACAGATGTATTCCATGACAGACGTATTCCAAGACAGGTGTATTCCATGACAGACGTATTCCAAGACAGGTGTATTCCATGACTTCAGCCCATGCGGAATAAATTGGTCTTGCATGACCACGTGACTTCTATAGTTTGAGCTGATATTAACATTGGGTGACGTCACGTAAACGGCAAAATAACACAAGAAATGCTTTTTATATTTCATAAAAACAAGGAAACCTGCTGTCATAATGAAATTATATTATCCATTTTTGGGTACGACCTTTTCAATGGTTATGATTATTTTATTGTAAGATAAAACAATTTTTTTTAGGTTTTTCACATTTTCCCAAAATGCTTTTTTTTCATCTACTGGATGGGAGAAAAATAATCCTCCATTATGTATCCATGTGGGACAGGGCTATTCCACCCTCGGGTACATAATATGATGTCAGGGACTCGACAAGCCTCGTCTCGGACAACTCGAGCAAGAGCAAGGGTATTACAGGAACCCTGACATGAGTTTCGTAAAATCAGTATGATTCACACGCAAGTGTAATAATTTCTTTATTATTCACATTATCGAAAATATTATTTTCACGAATAACAAGCTAGGACCATGTAAAAACGTTTCAAACGTAAATAAAAAAAGACGAAACGTGTATAAGCGTTTACACTGAGGAAGCCGCATTAAGTTATGACGTCATTTCACATGACGTCATTCGTTGTACACGTGAAATCATTATGACACACGTAGGTCATACTGGTTATATTTCCCTGAATATCTTGAACTAGTGGATAATAAATGTATATTATATACTACCTGCAGTACAGCATTTTTTCTCCAAGACCCAGTCAGTATGTGGTTGTGAATTGGATCAATATCAAGAGCATCACCACAAATATGTGGACCAACAAATCTTCTGAAAACCAAAATAAAGCAGCAAGTCAAATAAACCATCCTTTGTTGAATTGAGCCAAGAACAATGAACACATACACATAAAGATATATATACATGTAGACACCCTATCAAGTTAAGGCCCTGCTACACGATACAAGTGACTCGGATAGTGATTTCCCTAGAAATTAGGCAAGGCATGGTAGACCAAACACTTTTGGGGCATTTTCACTATTTTCGGGGTACTTGTTTTTCATTAAAAATAATAAAAAAATTAATTATAATAAACATTAATGTAATTTATGTGCTTGCTTTAATAAATGAATGGCAAAAGATACATGTATAAAAGGCATATTTTATTAATTAATAATAACTTTTTGGGCGTTTCATAAAGGCAATTTTATAATTAATTGCTGAAAAAGGCTTGTTTAATTTCAGGGCAGCATGGCGCTGATTGAGGCAAGATGGTGCTAGACTACTGAGGCATGGTGCTGCACCATGCTAAAACAAGCTAGGGAGAACACTATTGGATTGCAGTGCTAACAAGCAAATTGTAACATGTCATACGATTGAATCGGCCCAAGTCACTCCTACGCGTCGAAGTTTAGAACCTGTACTATTTTCATACGATTGAATTGGACGTTT
Source organism: Gigantopelta aegis (assembly GCF_016097555.1). Classification (NCBI taxonomy): domain Eukaryota; kingdom Metazoa; phylum Mollusca; class Gastropoda; order Neomphalida; family Peltospiridae; genus Gigantopelta; species Gigantopelta aegis. The sequence continues at coordinate 51,093,067 of NC_054701.1, forward strand.
GGGGACGTTGACCAATCAGATCATGGCACAGATAACCTCCATGTTCTGAGTGTAATGGCAGAAAACTTTGTTCACTTATCGTCGGCACAGACCCAACAGCTCATAGAGTTGTATCAGGGGTACATCTCTTTGTGAGGTGTGTCCAGTCATTTATATAAAGACAGAAACGTTACGACAGCTGCCTTCTTATCAATACATGACATTGTATACCATGGTTACAGCAAGGATGTTTTTCAATGATGTTACGTTTCATACGATTGACAAATACCATGTGGCAACAATTCCGATTCAATCGGTTCGATTGACTCGTGCGATTGACTCGGTCCGATTCTATTGTATTGTGTAGCTGGCCCTTTAGGCCCAACAATCGGTAAAAAGATTAACTAACAATAAAAACAAGCATCTTGAGAGTAGGCTACTGCTGAAGCAATACATGTCTCCTACTGGGCCCAACACATTCTTGTATCTAAGGCCATAACTGTCAAAAATTATCTGTCACTTGATCTGTAAATGTACATAATAATGCTATACATAAAATTGCACCTCAATATCTTGAAGCATTACAAATGACAAGTGTGGAAAACTATATGTGAGACAGATAGACAGAAGGATAGAGATGAAACCTGTAGTCCCTTTCAGTTGAACCGGTAGAGGATTAATAAAATAAAATATTTCTGACATTTCTCATAACATTATTGGATAATTCCTTATGAGAGAATATTTGGTAGCATTCCATGAGCTTCATGAGTTAGAATAATGTGTCACCATTAAATGCACTGTATTATATGTTTGTGGAAAACTTTGTTTCTGGATGTAAAATTCATCAGTGCTCCACAAGAGGGTGCATATAAAAGATCCCATGCTACTAATCAGGCCCTAGTCTAGAACTGAAAAAGTAAGAGAAGTTACTTCTCCCTTTTCATAAAAATAGGCAAAGTGCATGAACATTTATCAGTACAATTCATAACGTTTTGCCATGTTCCTTATTTATTCAGAAAAATTCCAAATTATACACTCAGTTCTAATCATAATGTTCTGATATAAAATACTACTACTTCTGGTAAAAAACATTGAACAAAACAATTGTATGTTTCATTAAAAACGTGATATTATTAAGTAGTTAAGAATGTGTTACGTTAAAATAAAAGTAATAATTTGTATTCTCTGGCATTACTGAAATGAAGGTGGCAGAGAATTAATGAACGCTTGACAGGTCACTGCAAATGGTGCCACATACGTCGATGTACAGATTGGTGCTAAAATAAAAAATATGGTGTAAAGTGAGCTATGACAATAGACAAGTTGGGGTCTTAAAGGAAACATGTCACGTAAACCATATTTGGCACCAACCATGTACAATTAATTATAAATTGAATCACCTAAAAAAAAAAAATTATAATAAATTAATTACTTAAAATATCTCCATAAAAGAACCCCAGATACGAGCTCTTAGCGGAAATTGCCGATCTTTAATGACCAGGGCAATCACGAGGTCCGTGACGTCAGAGACGCGTCGCTTGATCTGAAGCCTTACACTTAAAAGCATTAGTCCGTACCACTCATAAAGAAGCTAAGACTTGCACAGCTTACCAAAACAATGAGTGTTAATTCGCAAAACGTTTTGCCGTATCAATATGAGCTGTTAGTAAATGAAGAAAGACACACATTTACTTACAACAGTGATACTGAAGAAAAAACGGATAGCGAGTCGGAGGGTGGAGAAACTGATGGTGCCAGACCGGTCGACCAATTTACAGCCCGGAGCCCGAAAGTAACCCGGAGACAAAACCAAAACTCGGATGCTAATGCCGAGGTGTATACTGTTCATATTTAGCATAAAGATACACCTCGATATGATGTATTTAAATATGTAAAAAATATAAATGTAGGACAAACATTTTTTGGTTGTTTTTTTTTAGAAAATATCGCATTTTTTATGTTCGGGCTGTACATAATGAAATCTGTATGCACAGTGTAAACAAACGCTCTAATTTACGACAAGGCGCTTCACTTTCATTAACCTGGCTTGTAAAACAACATAAATGACTTGAGAGTATAATCAACTTTTAAACTAAATATATTTCTATTTGCATCAATAGAACGAAATGGGGTTATAGTATTTTTCTCTCATAAAAAAGTAGCATATTATTAGGCCTATTGGTAGGGTGCGTTAGAGTAAAAACGACCACTCACGATACCCAAGTGATAATTTTCTTTTCTTTGGTACTACGTAATTGGTCAGTTTTGTAATTTTAGATGGGAAAGTCTACTTAATCAAGGGTTTTACAGCATTATTTACAGTAATGAAGCAGGGCGGCTGATAATGTCCATTAACATTGTACTATAGTCGCGACAGGTTACGCCACAATACCCTGTGATCTTAAAAAAACTGGCACGTATTTTGTACGTATGTCTAGACCGTGGTAATCACTTACCTGGTCGATACCCTGCAATATACACCTGCCAGTCAGGAATCACATGTGCAGGCCACGGAAAGAAAGGACCAATTAACTAAAACAACACTCCGATTCTCAAGTCAGCCCGTGGATGAAACATAATAGTTATTTCGACACCGACAGTAGTGGTTTATTTTGTATTGAACTTCGTGTTGCTTTGGGGCTTCGGGCGACGAGGAACGTTTTTGTGACGTATTCCGCCCGAAGATTAAAAACATTATTTAAAATTATTATTGTTTTCTACACGTTTTTTAAAAACATATTTAAATACATCGTATTGAGATGTATCCTCATGCCAAATCCCATGTTTGTATATGCCATATTTAATTACTTGTTGACGTTTCCTTCTTCGGACGGTGAATACAGATTTTGTTATGTAGGCCTACAGCCCTAACATGAAAAATCTTTTTTTTTTCCAAAAAAATAAATAAATAAAAAATTCTATATTTTTGTTTTAACATATATAAATACATCATGCTGAGGTGTATCTTTGTGCCAAATATGTACAATGTACACCTCGGCATTCGCAACCGAGTACTGTTTTTGTAACCGGGTAACATTCGGGCTCCGGGCTGTAAATAAGCTGACACCAAAGTACTATGCGGTGTTGGTGTCCAATCTTTTCTTTTGCGATAAAATACACGCGTCTTTCTTCGGATACAATCCTTTGGAAAACCATAAAAAGACAATCCCGATCGTTTAAACTATTTATTTTTACACCCAAAGGCCGCGCAGTACGGCACTGTTGGACTGAACAGATCGTAAGCCCCTTACACCATATATAAACAGTTAACAACAATGGAAGAGTACAGCGGCTCTGACGTCACTTCCCTTTTTTTCCGAATGCTCACGAAGAAATATGCATAAATCGTACTTTGATACTGATTAGCGTAATTTCTTCATTTTAAGTTAACTACACGTATTTTATTGTTATAAAGTTATTTGTATATTATTTTTATATCATTTTTCTTTTAAAATGAGCTATAATATGGTCTCGTGTCATGTTTCCTTTAAGGTCTGTTGTGTGATTTTGCTTTTGAAATCAGATTGGGTCCAAAATATTACGGCGACTTTGACTTCTAACTACTGCCAACAACTCAGTGACTTGAGCAGACTTTCGATGAAGAAAATGTTCATTTCGCCGGCTAGATTAGGGCCTGACTAATGAACAAAATATAGTGGGTTTCCTTTCTATATCAAAATTACCACTGTTTAACATCCAATAGCCGATCATTAAAAAGCCCAATGTGCTCTAGTGGTGAAAATGAAAGTTTCTAGGCCACACACAGTAAGTTAGAATGAGAAGTACCATACATTGTTTTAGTGAGGGTGGGATGTAGCCCAGTGGTAAAGCACTGGCTTGATGCGTGGTCGGCTTGGCATCGATCCTCGTCATTGGGCTAATTCTCTTTCCAGCCAGTGCACCACGACTGGTATATCAACGGCTGTGGTATGTGCTATCCTGTCTGTGGGATGGTGCCTATAAAAGATACCTTGCTACTAATGGGAAAATGTAGCAGGTTTCCTCTTTAAAACTACATTCCCTGGAATATTTTTATTAGTTAAGCATATAGAACAGAAAATCCAATTACGTTTGGTGCATATATGACGCCACACTCCGCATTGGTTTCACTACGCTGGCTTATCCAGGTCAAAAATAAAGCCAGTATTTTGAAAGTGGGACACTTTTGACGGGCTCGTACTGATCTTGGTTTTCATTTGCTTATCACATGTATAGAATTCCCCAACAAGAGATCACGTGAGATTTCGCAGTTTTTTAACAAATTTAACTGTCTTGATTGAGGGGTCGTCTCATATCTCCAAAACATATTTATATCCATAGAGGTATGGTACAATGCCTTTCCAGGAGTCGGTGATTGGGGGATTTGTCTTGAAATTTTGACAGTGGCCAGCTGTTGGCATACGCGTTACATGTAAGGGGGTGTTACTAATTACGTAACGCTCTAGGGGTAGCGGAAGAGGGTACTGTGTTCGATTTACGTAACATTTTTCAAGACTATATGTTATTTTTATTCATTACTTCGACCTAAAAAGGTGTTTTTTGGAAATGCGCGGTCAGTCTAGGATTGATCCCCATCGGCGGGTATACAAAAAGACCATGGTATGTGATATCCTGCCTGTGGGATGGTACATATAAACGATCCCTTGCTAAAAAAAATGTAGCGGGTTTCCAAGGCGCATGTGCAGGGATTTCAGCGGGGTTGGGGTTATAGACTGTGTTGAGCGAAGTTTATATGGGGCCATGCTCCCCTAAAAAATACATTACAAATTTTTTTAAGCTTGGGCAAGTAAGGGTTTCAACCTCCAATACCCTCCCCCTGCACATGCACCCGATTCCTCTCTAAGATTATATGTCAAAATTACCAAATGTTAGGCATCCAACAGCAGATGGAAGGAAGGATAGGATATGTTTTATTTAACGATGCCGTTAAACCCACCCCCTCCCCCCAACTTTACCCTTTCCAAACGAAATAATATTTATTTGAATTTGTCAATTTTAACACGTAAAATTAAGAAGTGAAAACGTTCATGGTCTACTTTAATATATTTTATTTTAAAAGTATATACATGATTAATGTGTTACTAGTATACAAACTAAACTTTGAAAGTTCTACTAACACTTTATAAAATATCAATTCTGAAATGTGAAGGTACGACTGTCGATAATACGTTGTCATGATCAAACCGGTTTTAACTAAAGACTCTAGTACCGTATCCTCAACCGAACGTTCTTCGTACAGCGCAAGATTTCTCTTTTAATTTTTTGAGATGAACCCTACAATTTGAAATCGGCAAACGCACGTGTTAACTGAAACTGACAACAGGCTGTTGTTTGTGCTTTGCCGAGCTATGGCGACACAGGCGATGATTCAAGCATACGTTTGACGATATCCATTCATAGCGAACACACACAACTTTTTTAAAAGTGCATTTGAGCTTGTATTTCACATTTGTACATGATGTTATAATATGGTAACCAGAGAATGTAACTTTAAGACTACATGCATATGTGAAAATTACCAAATGTTTGACATCCAATAGACGATGATTTTTTGTTTTGTTTTAGTGGACCATGCAACTTTAAGTTTTAAACATCAGACCTAATATATTATTAACCATTTTAGAATAGTCTACATCACTCTCGAATGGATTCCACGTCTTACACATAATCTCAAGTTTTAATGCTGTCATATTACTAATTCTGCATACAAGCGCATACATGTACATGGACATAGAGATTAATACGAGATTGAGGATCATACACAATTTACTGAGCATGTTTAGGAACCGTCTTATTTCCCCGAAGTGAGAGCCATGGGAATAATACAATTTCTAAATGACTTCCTGAATATTGTAATGACCTTGCATGAGAGTGACCCTTTATTTATTAACGACAAATTGTAATTTACTAACAAACATAAAGTGTGATTGCATTTGCTATCGATCAATATTAATCGCCTCAGTTATCAGGTTTCATGTATCACCATACAGTAAAACACATAGTATATACATGTGGTTTCTCAATGTTTTTGTTTGTTTTGTTTCGTTTCTTGTTTTCATAATTTAAGTTTGTTATTTGGTTTCTTCAATCTTATCCTTTGAATACACCTTTATAAATATACTGATATCATTTTCACAAAATACAAGCATTCATTACAAACATGTAACTTTGATAAATAAAATATTCATGTTGGTATTTAATATAAACCATACAGATAATGAATAGATAATCGATCACGTTTACAGTTGTGTTTGCCATTCATCACATGGTATATGTGCTTGGAGGTTGGTACTTTTTATGGACATTCGCCTGAAACACAATGGTCAAATATTCAGCTATTTACTGCTGTATCTGGTACTGGCTTGCCATAATATAAATATCTAAATATTTCTTTCCAAATGACTTACTTCAGGGCATGCACCTGGCGTTCATCCCAATACTGCAAAATATGTAAATTACATTTTTAAATCATTATAATACATACAAAATGAATAACGGTGGGTTGTATTAAAGTTTTGTATTTAATTAAATCAGAAAACTATTTATTTGTACACGAAGCAAAGAACAATACTATCACAAAATTGAAATATCATAGCCAGACCTGTCAACCTTTAGTCAAGAGAAAGAAAGAAATGTTTTATTTAACGACGCACTCAACACATTTTATTTACAGTTATATGGCATCAGACATATGGTTAAGGACCACACAGATATTGAGAGAGGAAACCCGCTGTCGCCACTTCATGGGCTACTCTTTTTGATTAGCAGCAAGGGATCTTTTATATGCACCATCCCACAGACAGGATAGTACATACCATGGCCTTTGTTACACCAGTTGTGGAGCACTGGCTGGAATAGCCCAATGGGTCCACCGACGGGGATCGATCCTAGATTGACCGTGCATCAAGTGATCGCTTTACCACTGAGCTACGTCCCACCCTTTTAGTCAAGAGAAAGCAGGATATGTGTATTGAAAAAGCAGGAGATTTTGTCAAAACACAGGAGATTTTTTAAATGCACACGATATAACACAAAATTGCAAGTTTAAAAAATATTACACTAAGTTATATGAACACTACATAATGTCATGTATTCCTGTCAACCTTAGATCTTGGGAAATTTTTTTTAATAAAAATTAAAAAGTTTAAATATTATTATTATGATTTAATACATATTTTTAAAAATAACACTTCTATCTAAAAATGTTAAGCACACAAACAAGAAGTTTAAACATTAATTAATACATGACCGGCCTCGGTGGCGCAGTGGTTACGTCATCGGACTACAGGCTGGTAGGTTCGCAGCCTGGTACCGGTCCAACCCAGAGCGAGTTCTGAAGGATTCAATGGGTAGGTGTAAGGCCACTACACCCTCTTCTCTCTCTCAATAACCACTAACCATATAAACCCACTGTCCTGAACAGATAGGCCAGATAACTGAGGTGTGTGCCCAGAACACGTGCTTGAATCTTAATTGGATATAAGCATGAAAATAAGTTGAAATAAATTAATTAATTAATGCATTTAAGGTATTACACTTATAGATCACTTTAAATCATTAAAAGTATGTACCTAAAGACTTTATTTATCTAAATCTTATAAATTAATAATCAGATTTTACTATTATGAGCGACAGTAGTGTGGTACATTTGTACTTATTTAAAATCTTCATAACGATGCAGTAAACATTGTATGTTCACTAATCAATAGTAAAACCTTATTACTGATGTCATGTGAAATATACCAGAATTATATCTAATTCTGTAATGTCAATACATGGCCACGACAGCTTGAATTCTTTTTATGCTTAGAAAATATCCTAGGTAAAACATCCTCACCGTGAGAGTACGGGAGACTTGATCATATACTGGGAAACTCAACTGCAGAATCCGGGAAGATTGACAGGTCTGCATAGCTTCGTCTCTCGCCAGTTTCTAATCAAGTAATACTGAGCCCACAAAATATACTGCATTAATATTTTTGATTACTTAATTTACCATCAATTTTCCTTCTCATTACCGGTATGTTTTAAATTATACACCCAGAATAACAATTACCATATTTTCCCATGTATTATGCACACCTTTTTTTTCTCCGAAAATACAGGTTAAAAATGGGTGTGCACTATACACAACAGAAAACACTATCTTTTAAAAATGTCCAGCGATCACCCATAAAAAATCACCGATCAGTAGTTTATGGTACTTTACAGGTTATTGACAGTGCCAACACCCTCTTAAAAATCGCATTTCACTTGTGATGGTTGTAATAAATGCAAAATAAATGTACAAAAGTATGAATACCTCGCCAAAAAGTGCATAAAAATGACAAAACTGGACTGTAAATATTTTTAATTTCCATGAGATTTAATTCGGCCATTTCCGTCAAACCGGAAATATGCCACACTACTATAAATTTAGAAAGCTTGCGCATTCATGTTAGCCACGAGAACCAAATGTAATATGCTATATTTTTGTTTTCATTTATTTATTTGTCATTTACAGTGTATGGGTATATCATTTTGTTTTGATTTATGCATGTGTCAGTCTGTAACGTGTAAGTACGCAAGTACTAACCTATGTTTAATGTGACATGTAGTTCTATGTACTCAAGTACCTAAGTTTTGTTCCTTGAATATACCACTGCTTTCGCTTTTCGTTAATTTTGGTGACAGGGAGAAAACAGTACATCTTATATTCACCATCAATTTTGTGGTTTAAAAAAACGGTGCACATTATATTGTGGTTCATGGTTTTTTTCTTGGAATAAACGTTCAAAGTGGGGGGTGCGCATAATACATGGGAAAATACGGTACTAGTTTTCACTCCCATAACTGATGGGTGAAAGAGTATAAGTATAAATAGTCTGTAGCTCATACACTGAACTTCACAAACTGATACATTGAGCTTAACAACTCGATATATTGAGCTGAACAAACTGATGTGAATTGTGTATAATTTACCTGGACTGTGTCATCCCAGCCTCCTGTGATAAACAGCTTGGGGTGAGTAACATTGTACTGAGCTGCGAACACGCGGAAACGGTGACCGTTCATCACATCTCTCGAATCACTGTAAAACAATATTACTATAATATTTAATGCATTATTATCACATTTGAGGTTCTACTCCCTTATTATTAAAGCAGCAATCTCTAAAAGAATATTTTTCTCAATATAAAAATTCAGGTTTGTGCCATCTTTCTGCATTCTGTTGACCATTTTCACTTGTTTAGTTCATAGGCAAAAAATATCTTTTAATAAAATGTAACATCTTCTAAAGTTGGTGTGAACAAGATGGCAGCCCTTTTTCAAAATGGCCAAAGCTCATCATTAAAATTGGATTCATGTACCTTCAGAACTATAACACTTAAAAACGTGATCTTAGTGACAAAACTGATGTTTATGAGTTCATTAAAACTGTTTGTAATACTGTCAGATACAGGATTAACAAACATTCAAAATAGCTGATTAAATTGGCGGCATTTTTGCTATGAAAATATAATATTTTGTAATATGACTTAGAAAACGTAAATTTCATGTCAAATGTTAGGCTTAGACTGTTGATCAGAGGTGGGAAAAAGCCCTTTTTTACCGGTCTGGGACTGATTCTCAATCTCTGAGACCAAAATAATTATTTTAAAACGTGTGTTTGCCGGTCCCACTTTTGTCATTCTTGTCGGTCCGAAGCACCTGTCCGTTTCTATTATTGGAGCAAATTCCTATCCGTCAGTTGGATCGGCCTGCCCAGACATCGGTATCTTGTGCATTATTTAAAATAATAATAAATAAATAGTGGTCAAACTGACTGGTATTTCAGACGTCTGTGATTCTAAATTTTGCCATAAAGTCGGACCTACAATAGTATCAATTCACTGCCACTAGGCTAGACATTTGTCAAAGCCTCTGAGCTGGTCAAGAGATTAAACAGACATTTACAATAACACCATCCTTGGTGAGAAAGCTACCAAGGTATTACACTCCAATTAAAACAAAGGACCCAGAGTTTGCAACTGGTCACAATCAACACTTGTCAACGCCTGTGTTCGGAGCTCTGCCGGGTCGAGTGTCAGAGGCAAGAGGCTTTTGTGAAATACAAACTGCTTAAAATAGCATAAAATATACTGAAATAATCTATAAATGCATTTATTGTTGACTGTTCAATGTAGTGTATGAAATAATTATAATGGATTTTAAAATTAAAAAAAGGTTTCCTCTTTTTTTGTTACAAGTAGGAGTGAGCTGGAATAGCTAACCCGGCTATCTCTAGAGCCAGTAGAGGTCAAATGTCATCCAATCGGGGACACCGTTATTAACTGTTTTGTCTAAACGTGTGCTAGCTCAAGTTGTCAAACGCTCCAACGGTGTTATTGTTTATTAATTATTAGAACACAGTACTGAATACTCGTACTTTTTATACATATATGGGAGTTAAAATGTGTAACTTTATTCCTTTTTTATATTATTTATTCCATTTTGTAAAATATATACAATTTTGTTTTTTCGCTGATGTGATCAAACATTTTTTTTTCTTCATGTTTTGATGTTTATCGTTTCGCGTTCATGATTCAAGATAAAAATATACAAATGCCGGAAAAATATCCGCCCGGTCCCCCCCTCCCCTAACCCTAACCTTAACCCCCCCCTCCCCTAACCCTAACCTTAACCCCAACCCCAACCCCAACCCCAACCCTAACCCCTAACCCCTAACCCTAACTAAAAATAATAATGGAGGGGACCGGGCGGATATTATACCCAAATGCCACTATGATTTTGTTTTTAAAACACTATTTGGCAAATATCACCTTTTAAATGATTTTATAATTTTATTTGTATTCCTTTTTTCTTCCCCCCCCCCCCCCCCCCCCCCCCCCCTCCGGTAGTGATGACATCACGTGTGACCGATTGACAATTTTATTTTTCCCCACCCCTGCTGTTGATACATAGTTAGCATGTTTTGAAAATTACTAAAATATAATATATCTGCAAATTATAAAAAACAGTCTAAAATAATAAATCAAGATGGCAGACATACATGTCATAACATTTATCAAATATCTGCCCAGTAAGTATTGTTGTCATTATACAGCTATTAGCACTCCTAAACACCCAACCACTTGGGCCTTAAAGGGTGACTAAACTCAAACATGAGCCGTATGTGTTGGAAAGATGCATACCCGGACCACCAACACATACTGACACTTTAAGAAATGAAAAACTCGTAATTTTAGAGTTAATAAAAAAACGTGATTATTCCTGCTAACTGGAGGCAGCCATTTTTCTCCGTTTTTCGCATCTGGAACTATAGCTCGGGTTGAAGTGATGTCAGCTCTGACCAACTACTGTATGCACAGTGTAAACAAAAGCAGTAATTTATGACAAGGCGCTTTGCTTTAATCAACCAGACTTGTAAAACAACATAAATGACTTGATAGTATAATCAACTATTTAAATAAATAGATTTCAATTTGCATCAAGAGAACAAAATGGTATATACATAGTATTCTCTCTTAAAAAATCCAAAGAAAAAATGCACATTATTACCTGTAGGCCTATTGGTAGAGTATGTTGGAGCAAAATCGACCACTCACGATACCCAAGTAATAATATTCTTTTCTTTGGATCTACGTAATTGGTCAGTTTTGTTATTTTAGATGGGAAAGTCTACTTAATCAAGGGTTTTACAGAATTATTTACAGTAATAAAGCAGGACGGCTGATAATGTCCATTAACATTGTAGGGGCAGCAGGTTATCCCACAATATCCTGTGAACTTAAAAAAACCCTGTCAAGTATATAAATTCAAGAGAAGGAACTCTTTTATTTTCTGTAGTGTTTAAGAAATTATATTTTGTTTATTAATAGCTAGTACTTTATAGTTTTAAAATCCGGGGATGATACAACATCCGGAGAATATAAATGTTTCCAGAAATGGAATAAAGATGTCATGTGGTCGACAGTCTTGGATGTTTATGTCTAGCAACATAAATCCAGATCATAGTCTGGAAATAACATTACATTTTCAAGCTGTATTAAACTGTTATCCCCTGTGCTGGAAGAATAACAATTACGTATGCCTACAAGATTTATATCACTCTAAAAACACTCTAAAAGCAAACATCAAATGCACTCAACTATAAACTTTCTATTTTAAGCCGAGACACCCAATAGCCGATGTATTTTTCATGCTGAGGTGTCATTAAACATCTATTCTTTCTAGCTACCAAGACAGCTTCCGGCTTTCCTGATTTATATCTGAGAACTGCAAATAGCTTCACTTGTAACAGACTGTCTTTAAAACTTGATTCAATGCATGTACCGTCACTGGTCTCTGCCCTGTTTGTCAAACTGGGAGAAACACTCAAATTTCATTTTAATGCCCCACATTTTCCGAGCATTCTTTTATCACCCACCACCCTTTGTTTTATAGTTAGGAATTACAGACAGTACATATGCTAGCTGTATGTAAGATTGATGCACCTGGGTTCACAGGTTTGAATCTTCTGCTTGGTCTCCATGTCATACAGGTAGATCTGCGTGTTTGCTCCCGCCGTGACGAAGTGTCTCCCGTCAGGTTTCACCGCTAATGCCAGAGTCTGGCGCACTTCATTGATGGTGTGAAGACATTTCCCCGTCGTATAGTGCCAGAATTTCACAAGACCTGAAGCATCTGAAAATACATATATCAGTAGACATAGTACAATACAGAGGGGTGCATTCCTGTCATTTTGTCTCACTTTATAGTTTATGCCCCTTTTTATCTAACTGGCAAGAATTAGGGTAATCATCTGTATTTAATACACTAAAAATGTAACACTTTCAAATACACATTTTTTAAATTCCTTAATCTGTCACCGATACAGTACATGATGTATGGTCAGCACATCAAAATATCATGGGTTTTATCTAAATACATGTATATATACTAAAAGGCAAAAGTTATTGTGACAAACAAAAGACAAAGATAATTGATGATAAGTTTTTACTGCCGTGTATGAAACATTATAACATGGAAAGAGAAATGTCCGAAGGTATGGAAACGAGCAATAGTCCATGAAAAGGGCACACCTGCCATATGCAAATGAGCCACATCACTAGAGGGGGTCCAGAGCAAAGTTCACATAGTCAGTAGCGAGTGTGTCCACCTTGAGCACTGATACAGGCCTGGCACTGTCGTCTCATTGAGGCCACTAAACGCTGGAGAAAGGGATGGTACGGGCTGTGAGGGTTGCTGGCTGGAACCCGTTTTGCAGATGCGTGGTTTGGATCCATATGTCTTGGCGAGGGGTTGTCACGGGTGGTTGGTCGCTACGGGGACGGTCCCTGACCTGGTTGTTTTGTTGACATCGTTGCCATAAGTGCCATATGGTGTTTTTGTGGACGTTGAATCCAAGTATCCCTATGACTCGCCATCTGTCATTTTCACTGAGGCGTGGCACGACAAAATTGCATCAAACAGTTCACTAATGGTGTTTTTCTGTCTTCTGGACTTCTGAAGGCTGCACAGAGTGGCAATGATTTGAGATTGGATGTCTGGCCTTTTATGGCAAACACTGGACAGCATTTCTCCCGGATATTGCATGTTTCTTGCACAGAGCATGCAAACGCTGCAACTGCTTGGTTGCATTTCTTCGACCTGTTTCATGCACATTTTCTCTGATTTACATCCATAAATCCATTCACAAATTTATTACTCCAAACAATCCATGTCACAATAACTTTTGCCTGAGTATATATATAAATGCACCTTTCATCATTGTACAATGTATATCCAAAACAAGAAATTTTAGTTTATTTCATAAACTTTTGCAGGACATTTCTTAAATTGCTTGAAGTAGAAGCAACCAGAATCATAATGCTCATTATCATAATTATTGCAGTGTTAAATAAATGACAACAACGTACATGTTTATTACATGTATATCTATATGCCATACATTCATTAATAAATTTAATTATGTTAATAAACATGGAACCATTTTAGTCATTTACATGGTATTACTAAACATACTTATAGAAGCTAGAACAAATTTGTGTATATCCAAAAGTATATTGCTAAATTTGCATAAGATTTACATGAAATATTTATCAGGGATGTCATTAATAGGTACATGTAGCTGATTTCACCACATATTTAATAAATATTTGCTAGATATAAATGACATTTGTGAATGTTTTTAACTTTTGTGACATGAAAGCTCATATCTGGTAGTTAATATATGATGTCAATATGTAAGATAAACCAATGAAATTGTGTTACTCTTAAGCTTTGTATGAGCTTGGTTATGTCACACAGCACCCGTAGCAGACGATAACAGCTGCCGATAATGTCAGTGTCACCTGGTAGTACTATACTGAATGACATCACAGTTTTTATTTTAAAAAGATATATATTAATACGGAATATTTTACATGAAGCCAGTATGATATGGACGTATTCGGGTTTCTCTTCTGGTGCATGTGGGCGGAATCGGATCTGCGTGACAGGCAGTCGATGACACATGGTTTCCTCGTCCATAAGGCTATAAAGCATGCTGCCCGTGGAAGAACTGTAAATCTGAAATTTAAGTTACATGTAGTAGCAAATTCAGAGATTTGTAAAGCCATAGACCATAAAATATGTGTGCTGCTGTTAGCATGGGTCTCTGATGATTCGTCTTACTAGTACTTAATAATTGTATTAAATCTGCTGTGATTTTATTATAATTATTAGTTGAAGAAACTTTTTAATTGTTACTTGAACCAACAATGCAGAAAAATCTACAATAACTTACATTAACATAACAATAATTCCATCAAATTTGAAAAATTGTGTCAGAGTACCAAACATTTTGTACCAGATATATACATGTACATGTATAGCAGTAGGGCAAAATAAGTGATCAGCGTATCCAGAGTCCACAATATATAATATAGTGGTCATACAATCTTTTTTCCTCCTTTTTTGGGGGGGTGGGGGTGGGGAAGGGTGGGTAGTATTGGAAGGGGACTCACCCCTCCTTTAATTTTCATCCAGCGAGAACAATGTGTTAGTGCCGTCGTTAAGTTTGAACCATGTGTTACTTTTATTACATTTATGTAATTTAGTATATATGTATATGTACATGTACATTTGTGTGTGTGTATACATGTATAAAATGTATGTGTATGTAAACAGGCCTCTAAGAATTGAAAATCTGCGTGACTCATTTATCGGTTATGCAGAAATAAATCCAAGTAACCCATTTCCTTTATGCGTAACCTGTTATATCCAAGTACTAGTAAATGGTGCTCAAACTTTTGTACAAACCAAAAAATAGGTTATGCAAAATTAGATTTGTGCAAGCAACGCAATTTTCCGAGGCCTGTTTAAATGTCATATTTCTACTCACCTTAATTGACCCATCACATAATCCCACAGCCAAATGGCTACCATCTGGACTAAATCGACATGACATCACATCTGCAGGTGTTTCACTGAAATACCAATAAATCTTAATAACATTGTCCAGAACAGTTACTTATAGTACTTTGTACTGTAGTTAGAGCTGGGCGGTATAGAAATTTGTGGTTCGGTATCGATATCAGTATTTTTTGTGTGATTTACCTCGGTATCGGTACGGTATACAGTAATGACATAACACCAATACCGATACTGAGTGGTATTTTTGGCATACTTGGCTTTAAATGCATGCCTGAGTTAAGGCTCACCTGCTAATTTCATCTAAATAAAATTAAATTCCATACACAAGGCTCTCATCTGATTTATACTCAACACATTTTGCGTTCGTCAGATATGTATTGTTAGTGCTTTACTGACAGGAAAAACTTTTCAACACCAAAATTTCTGTATTTTGAAATTTGGTTGGTACGGTAAATCGGTATTAACATGCATGATACCAATACCGAACGGAATATACAGTATACCGTCCAGCTCTACTTTGTACATAATACACCATAATTAAAATAGCCAAAATTGTTAGATTTATAATTAATAACCACTAAATTGATTTAAACCAGGACGTGACATTCTCACTCTTATGATTTCCTTCACTAAAAATCTTTTTTAAATTCCAAAACTCTACTCTCCTGATAGAATGTTTACTTATTGAAATACACTGTTTAACACAATATCCAGTCTATTTCTAAATGCTGTATAGCAATTTACTAAAAAAATATTCTTTATGATGTAACATTTACGTTTAAAAATTTCAGTACGAGCCAGGACGTGACTTTTTGTCCAGTTCACTTAAACAACTAATAAATGGTATGTATATCAAATACTACCAATGAAATGCTGTTACATGTAGTTTATGAAACCAATATTTACTTGTTTTAAGTGTTTTTATCATAAAAATAAGTGCATAAAATCCTATTTAATTGAACTGTCTCATACAATAATAATATTCATATAATATACTTTTGTAACCAGTAACCATACCAGTTGTTAACAACATTGTTTATCCTGATGTTGCTAAGTCTGGTGAGTTTGGGTTTACCTTTACAATACATGTACAAACTAAACAGATGAAATGTAAGTATTACTTTTTCGTTGGCTGCAGGATCAACTTTTGCATTTAGCTCAACATTGATTGTACATGCATACATGTATGTATAGCTACATTTCTCATAAATTACATGTTCTGCATCAGTAAAGATCCATTTATAGTTCTATCTATGAATGTTCACCTCAATGCATGTCAAACTTTGTTTTTCAACTTTATTATTTTAAAATTTAAATTAATTTTTTGAAGTTTAATTCTTTTTTTAATGTTTTAAAAACATTTTTGACATGCATTGAGATGGATATCTACAGATGCACTATCAATGGCACTGAATGCGTTTATGATAGGCAAGACATTTAAGTATGTAGAATTCTTGTTTGCAATTTACCAATATTTTAGAATTAATATCTTATATTTTGCCTTTTGTTGGTATTTTTATGATCATCTGATATAACTGGAATTCAAAATATGAACCCCAGTCAGTAAAGAAATTATAGTTTTTGGACAGTTTCTTCTTTCTGTTCATCAATGTCTGATAGGCCAAACTGTCAACAATGTATATTAATTATATAAACTGTTGATGGCTGACAATAGCAAAAATCTCAACGACACAATTGATTTGAATTCCCCCAACCCAAGTTTTATCTTCCACATGTATCTTTATCAATTACATCCTTCACTGGAGAAATCTTGGTTTATATATTCTAATTCATGTTTGGATACTTGTATCTGCCAAGGAATAAACTTAAGATTTTAGCAGCACATTGTCTTTGAACAATTCTTTGACAATATTTACTATATGTATGGATTCACAAAATGGAGTTTTAGTAACAGTTCAAGTATAAGCATGCGCATAATATGATAAAAAAAAACAAAAAACCTTTAAATATGCATTTTAAGACGTACTGTATCACACTGCTTCAGAAATACTTACTCTTAATATTAAGTTTGTGATTACCAAAGCTTGGCAAATGACACATTTGTACCGAGCAACGTCCATGACTAACACTCATTTAGGCTCGTAAGAACAATATCTGGAGTGGGAGATGGACACAACTTCTATGGTGGGGAGACATTGAGCCATATTTTTAATTTTATTGATATGGAACAGGCCTTTTATTTCCAGACTTGTTCTAATAACAAATCAACAAGAAACCACATGATCGGGCTTAATTATCCCGCCTTTTCACAGGTTTGTTGACTGATCGTAAATTTGTTGTCATACAAAATTATTTTTGAGTAACGTATTTCATAAAATTCACTGCAGAGATATATGTAAATATAAGTTTCACCTAAATAATAAAATAATAAATGTTAACTAATATATTTTTATTCTTAGATTAACCCATTTAACAGGTTTTTTGTTTTATCACATTACCGATATGTAATCAGTAATTCATATAAAAATCAAAGGAAAACTGACTTTCACATTTGTAGTAAACAGGCAACTACTTTGTTTTAAACTTAAACAACAAAACAATAAACTGTTTTCCCCTTTTTTAAATACGAATGGTATCGAATATAGTACTGTGTTGATCAAATAAATTATTTATGTCAGCCGAGATGTTCCGAGTGAGGAATTCAGGAATTCGATCACAACTCCAAGGTATTCTGATTTATTCACGAGCTAAAACTATGATGTTATCAAGACCATGTTTATTTAACTCAAACCACGATATTTGTATCACATTTTGCGATGTGACACTGCTGATTTTATGTGGGTTTTTAAGTACAACAATTGCTCAAAATTATTATACTGCTTTGTAAAAAAAAAATTACTTGTCGAATGGACTACGTGACATTATGCTTATCTGAGTAAATTTCCACTTGTTGGGACAAACAGACATGCTAGTGCTTATTTCGAACGCTGATAAATATTATTTTATGTTATTATATCATCAGTCTGAATTGATCACTTTGATATCGCTGGCTGATAAAAGTGGTTTCGTTTTTATAAAGGCAGTGTAAATATTATTTAGCACCCAAAATAGATCATTGTAATGCTAAACATTACAACAGCCGTTGTTTTTATAAGCAGGGCTGGCCATATCATAAAGTATCTCTCAAATTTCACTTGCCCACAAAAAATTAACCAGTCCCAAAATGTATCGAACAATTTCATATCATACAAAGCACTTGTAAGCTCTGTATTACTAAATAACAGTGTTCGAAATAAGCACTTGTCCGTTTGTCCTGACAAGTGAAAATTTACTCGGACAAGCACAATTTACCTTAGTGGTTATCTGGCGAACAAGTAATTTTTTTTTTTTTTTTTAAGAACAGTATCATTTTTTTTTAGCAATGGTTGTACTTAAAAAAAATTAAAATGAAATCAGCGGTGTCTCGTCACAAAATGTTATACAAATATCGTGGTTTGAGAGTTAAATAAACATGGTCTTGATAACACAATAGTCTTAGCTCATGAATATTCGGAATACCTTGGAGTTGCGATTGAGTTCCAAACTTCCCACTCGGAATGTCTCGGCTGACATATATAATTTATTTGATCAACAAATTATATTTGATACCATTCGTATTTAAAAAAAAACTATAAAAAAACGAAGTAGTTGTCTGTTTACCACAAATGTGAAAGTCAGTTTTCCTTTGATTTATGTGAATTACTGATTACATCATCGGTAATGTGATAAAACAAAATCCTGTTAGACGGGCCGGTTAATCTATATTTAAATTAAACACATATCAGTTAACATTTATCACTTTATTATTTAGGTGCAAGTTATATTTACATATATCTCTACAGTGAATTTTATGAAGTAAGTTACTTAAAAATAATTGTGTATGACAAAACAAGATTACGATCGATCAACAAACCTGTGAAAAGGTCGGGATAAGCCTGATCACGTGGTTTCTTGTTGATTTGTTATCAAAACAAGTCTGGAAATAAAAGGCCCTTTCTATATAAATTATAAATAAAAGTTAAAATATGGCTCGTCTCCCCACCATAGAGGTTGTGTCCATCTCCCACTCCAGATATCGTTCCTACAGGCCTAAATAAGCTTCTAGTCATGGAAGTTGTCCTGTACAAAGGTGCCATTTGCCAAGCTTTGATAAACAAAAACTTAATTAATATTAAGAGTAAGTATTTCTGTGTTGAAGCAGTGCGATGTAGTACGTTTTAAAATGCATATTTAAAGGTTGGTTTGTTTTTGTTTAGTTTTTTTTACCATATCATGCACATGCTTATACTTGAACTGTCACTAGAACACCTTCGCGTTTTCCGTGGAAAAGTTTCCCATGCATGTCTAATAAAAGACCCGAGGTAGCCCTATGCATTGAGAATGGGTCAACAACCAACGCATCCTTTAAATGAATCTTTTGGCCTATCCTTCTAAACTGAACAGCTAGTAGACGAATCATCTAGTTCCATTGTGTTTATTTTTAAAATGTAAATTGTATGTCTGACACCGCACGGACCCACAGGTAGCAGTCATCATTTATGGCAGAATATTACCTTGGACGAGGCTCCGGGTTAGCTGTCAATCTACGGTATCTTTACTACAGCTTGTGTTGCATTTTTGACAAATATCAATTAAGCGTCCAAAGTTAAATGGAAGCGTTATTTTGAAGTAAGTAAAGTACACATTAGTCAGTATGGTTATCACTAGCTTTGTTATTATAAAGTTATTTGAGTTGCGACCGTGATTGGAATTTGTTTACATCTCGTAGGCCTTTCCGCAGTGACCGGACAATCATGAATTTTATTTTTTAGTTGTTAAGTTTTTAACGTGTCTTTAACAAAGTAAATACTTCAGCTTGAATTCGTGGAAAGATGTCGACTGTATTTCATTTTCAAATGAAATTGCAACATGTCAAAAGTTTGAGAAAACGTCAACTTGTCTGATGATGAAAACACACCCCGACCTCCCAAGCTATGTGCTTATAAACTGCATCATTTTATCCACATTTGACTGTAGTTGTTATTTGACAGTTTTATTACTTTTTCCATATTTAATAGTGTACAGAATACGACAAAGACTTTTGCATCAATTCCCCTGTAAACTGGATATCCATCGAACTTACTTGGGCCCAATTTGGCACATGAGGTTAGGCTACTGTTTAGAGGAGGTTCACTGCATCATGTAAACTAGTACGTACTAGTTTATGTAACAGTACATGATTACTGAAGGACAGCAGTAACATTATTTTAACATTTGGTGACAGTCACATTTTCATTTATGATAGGTTATTTCGACAAGCACCACCAAACAATTATTTCCAGGCCTTCAGCTGAAAGAGAAAGTTGAAAACCAGTGACATGTTCTGAATGGAATGTGCTCAAGAACAATTTAACTGGTTTTCATTGAATCCTAAACAAAAACACTAATTTTTTACGACTTTTTGTTTCATGCTGAAACTATCTCGACTGTAAAAAAATCCTACAATTTGTTGCAGTCACCTGAGTCACAAAATTACATGCAATCTGAAGTGAAGAGTAATAAGCGAATTGGTTTAAAAAGAAAAGCCAAGTGCCTACATACATGGACAAGTGAAAATATTAGCGGACAAGAAATTTGTTTGGTATAAGTAATTTTTTTCTCTTATTTCTATCACTGAAATATGTTTATTTCCCTTAATTTGTGAATGTAAAAAAAACCTAAAAATAACACAAAAAAACAATGCTATCGGAATGAAGGAAAATTGGATATGAGTTAAAGCCACACACCCTAGCTCCATCCAGCGAAAATAAATTATAATTTGGTTAATCTACAAACCTGTAACACACTTACATCACGTTTTTATCAAATGGAGTGAAAAAGCAGGTTTTATATCGATAAATACCATGGGAATCCCCATGTCCCAATTACTTGAAATAATTTTGAAAGTTAGTATTCTGATGTCACCGGTAGATGTCGCTCGAAGCACAACAATGCCTATGTCACGACAAATTTCACAGAGTGCGCACAGACTTGGGGTGCGTTCTTTTCACCTCTCCTGGACATGTTCCAACTGTTCTGTCCTGGTTGTATCCCCTCTCCAGATATCGTAAGACGTTTTGTATTGAGACACTTACTTGTCTGAACTTTATTGTTACTGAAAATGTTCACGAACTGTGAAGAAAAATCTCACAAATGAACAACAAGCAAACGACAACAAATCGGATGTTGATTGCGCGAACCGTGCACGAAAAAACAAACCGCACCAAAAATGATAATGGTCACGTGGTATACCAACGTCTTGATTCGCTCTTGCGCGACACCTTGTGCACGAAAAAACAAACCGCACCAAAATGATAATGGTCACGTCGTATACTACCAAACGTCTGTGGTGTTTACACAGGAAGATTCGCTCTGACAACAAAACGTCGCGGATTCAGGGATCGATAGATTGGATTGTAACAGCTAATTTGCATAAAACGTTTTTACCAACAACGAAAATTCCCAAATATTGCAATATTCTCGAGTCCGAAAACCACTGTTATCGGGAATAATGGACATAAATACTGGCAGCTGGCCACAAATGCCCGTAAGTAAACGCAACTTTTTCGATTTTTTGCCTAATTTTAATCACCATTAGCCGATCTGTTAAAAATACAAAAAAAAATGCATTTCGAAACATTTGGAATATTTTATAAAACATCATGATTACCAGGAGGTTAAGAAATACAAAAAATGCATTTCGTGGTTTTACAAACATCATGATTACCAGGATTACTAAAAAACACTTCAGGTGAATGGAAATGTGTATTCTAAATAATAAAATGTAAGTAAAGTGCAATTTTATTTGTGAAAAAATGGGTTTAATAGCGAAAAACAACACCGTAATGGTTAACAACTAGCCGTAACTAGGGCGTGTCCCTTTAATATGAATATTTTTTTATTTTTTATTTTAACCCGTTACTATAGAATGATCATAGAAAATATGGTACTTTGAGTTAAAAACATGAATTAGATTTTGTTTGTTTGTTTGGTGTGGGTTTTTTGGGGGGAGGGGTCATAATGGAGCAAGTGTACCGAAGAGATATATATTTTTTTAAATATTAAAAATAAGGTATACCGGGACCCGTCTACTTTTCAGTAATCAACGATTTGTTGTCGTTTGCTTGTTGTTAATTTGTGAGATTTTTCTTCACAGTTCGTGAAAATTTTCAGTAACAATAAAGTTCAGACAAGTAAGTGTCTCAATACAAAACGTTACAAACCCTTAAAACCAATAATTTTGCTAAGTCTTACAATATCTGGAGAGGGGATACAACCAGGACAAAACAGTTGGAACATGTTCAGGAGAGGTGAAAAGAACGCACCCCAAGTCTGTGCACACTCTGTGAAATTTGTCGTGACATAGGCATTGTTGTGCTTCGAGCGACATCTACCAGTGACATCAGAATACTAACTTTCAAAATTACTTCAAGCAATTGGGACATGGGGATTCCCATGGTATTTATCAATATAAAACCTGCTTTTTCACTCCATTTGATAAAAATGTGATCTAAGTGTGTTACAGGTTTGTAGATTAACCATATTATAATTTATTTTCGCTGGATGGAACTAGGGTGTGCGGCTTTAATATCTCTTTCGGTCTGTAGTTCTTGGTTGCTTTCGGGATTCTCAGTTGAGCTTGGTGAATAGTACTACCCGCTCTAGTGGTGTCGTTAAAAACAAAACAAACTTCAACATTGTGTAATTTATTTGTGAAAACAATCTGAGTGAGAGTCAGACAGTTTTAATGGAAGTGGAGCAAAGAAAAGGTAAAATGGTAGCAAATTATTTTTTTAACAAATTTGTGGAAAATGTTTATCTCAAAAACATCTAATTAGTAAATTAAAAGGTTAAAATTAACATCAGCTACATACATTGTATCCAGTAATTTCATATTTCCCTCCAAATATGGACCAGTCTTTTTTATGAAAGCTTCATCTATGCTGAATTCGCTTGACGTTTTAATTGAATCGCCACTCACTGTACGTACACGTAAGTTCTCGGCCATGTTGTTATTAAATATACCGGGCTACAAACAAGTTTTCGTTCTAAATGATTTAGTAAATCCTAACAAGAATCTCCAAGTAAACTATTTACAATGGGTCTAACACTAACATAATTACGCTTCAGACAGATATATGCATTTGTAAACATTTAGTGGTACGCTTGCCAGTCTATTTACTTGTAAAAATTGAACTAGGATAGAGACAAACACCATGACGAGCTGCGAAACAACGGACTAACACTTACTAAACAATAATTACACTTTGGGGACCTAATTAGCCAGTTTAAATTCTTTATTGCGTCAAGTTGTACAACTTATCAGCATTATAACAATGAAAACATTAATATATGCGGAACAATGGTGGAGAGTGACTTAAATAATGTTATGCATGCAGCCAAGTCAGATTACTACCTGAATAATTATTTCACTACAGTTATTTCCATATGTATTTTATGGTGTAGATATTTATAAACTCTTTGCAACTTTACTACAAAAAGACTTGCACGGACAATATATGTGTGATGTTAATTAAGCGAGCTTTGTGAATTACGCCCCAGACCAGATAGGCAACTGTAAACATTTAATCACTGATTTTCAATTCATAAAAATCATATAGATATTCGGGGGAAATGTGCTAACCTGAGACCTAGGCTTTTTACCGTGTATTTCCATCATTCCATTAAATAATCTAAGTGAAAATGCGTAGTGATTCGTTTACATCCCTATATAGCTATGCTAATATGAATAAATGTTATTATGCAGATTCGGGCATTTTTGTTTAATTAAGTTAAAAACCAGTCTGCCCTCCCCACACACTACAAGATAGGAGCCCGTACGCCTATGATCAGAGCCGTAGTTGGCGGGAAGGGGGGGGGGGGGGGGGGAGATCGGAGGGAGCAGTTGCAAGAAAACATAGATTTTTTTAAAGAAACTTAAAGAAAACCCTCTTCTCAACCGTTTGATGCGTTTTAGGTACTTTAAATTTTCCTCTGATTGACTTTCACAACTGGTTTAATTGATAAACCATTTCGACGAAAAAGCGAAACAATAATGTATTAAAGCACATAATTTCAAAGACATCAATATACCGCCAGAGTCTAGGTTATCCTGCACACTAAAAGAGCTCATATTTTAAGTGTAAACAAATTACATTACAATTTACTGGTTACTGATATTGACGTTTTAAGCATGCAATCCGCATAAAATAGCTGCAAAATAGCATTTCAAAGCATATAGATGTTAAAATTTCCCGATGGGGCGTGCCCTCAATTCTCCCGCCATAGGTGCATGTACAGAGGGGCGCATTTCTAGACATCTGGGGTGGGGCGTAGCCCAGTGGTATAGCGCTCGCCTGATGCGCGGTCGATCTAGGGTTGATCCACATCAGTGGGCACATTGAGCTGTTTCTCGTTCCAGATAGTGGACAAACGTATTTAATGACACCATTAAAACACGTTAATTAATTAATCATCGGCTATTGAATGTAAAACATTTGTAAATCTGACACGTAGTCATCAGGGGAGACCCGCTACATTTTTCCTAATGCAGAAAGGGATCTTTTATATGCACTTTCCCACAGACAGGAAAGCACATACAACGGCATTTGACCAGTTATGGTGCACTGGTTGGAACGATAAAAAAAAAAACCCAATCAGTTGAATGGATCCACCGAGGTGGTTTGATTCTGCGACGCAAGCACCTCAAGCGAGCACTCAACAGACTGTGCTAAATCCCGCCCCCAGCTAGTGCACCACGACTGGTATATCAAAGGCCATGGTATATGTGCTATACTGTCTGTGGGATGGTGCATACAAAAATCACTTGCTACTAATGGGAAAATGTAGCAGGCTTCCTCAAAAGCACCAAATGTTAGACATCTAATACCCGATGATGAATACGTCAATGTGCTCTAGTGGTGTCGTTAAACAAAACAAACTTTAACTTTCAGGACATCTAAAGAAATGTGTTATGACTTTAACAATGTCCTTCGCCGTTTCTTCTTGGGACGGTTGACTCCACGCTGACATTGCCAAGCAGTCCGGTAGCTTGCCACTAAGTAGGCTATAGGTTGTGGCTGTGAACCCGAGGAACTGTTCCACGTTTTATTTATATGCCATGAACTTTAACACATGCACACAGGATTTCTAGAAAGAGCCAAAGAACTGATTCAGTCACCATGCAAGTATCTGGAAAGGAATTATCCGGTCAAAGGAAATGATAATCCAATTGGATGGACTGTTCGGAACCTAACTACACATACCGGGAAATAAACTCTATCAACTTGAGTCCTTAATTAGACAATATTTATGAATGAATGAATGAATTTATGAATTGATGATCAACATCAATAAAAGAAATATATAAAAACACTGTGTAATGAGCTGTACAAAGTATCAATATCATAAGTATGTTAAAATTTCGAATTAATGAATATTACATAAATTATATTAAAATGTTGAATAAAAGTCAACGTCTCGCAAACATGACATTTTATCTTTCAAATACAATGTATATCATTTCGCATCTGTTCAAAATTATTACACTCCACCAAAATATGGTGAACTGTCAGCGTACACTGATAATTTTCATGACGGTGGATGATCCATCTTCGGCATAAATGAATGTGTCAAGGATGTTTTACCAATACGAGCACGACACAATACTACTTCGTTATTCCTGCACTACCCATAGGAGGACTGCCACTCTCACAGGGCTGGCTTGACAAAATGAAGCTTGTTTGCAACGGCATCGTTCCAGTCATCTTGTCAGGTTAAAAATAAATATTGGTTAATCTGTTTAAAATCGGCACACCAACCCTGGAATGAATCAAATCCAAAGCAGATTTGTCAGTTACATAAATGCTTTTCATTACCCCCGATACCAGTATGGCAGGGAACCAAATAAAACACAATGCCTTTACCAAGTTTGCATTACTTGTTTACAGAATGGCTGCGCAAGCTCAATTAGAAGACTTTGTTACAGTGACTCAAATTCTGTAGCCACAGTTGGTTGGAAAGTGCACCTGTAGCTGGTAGAGCACTAAAAGTGAAGACAAATCGATATAAAAGTTTCTGAAATTTATGGAAAAAAAGAAGCCATCTAGTCCAAACACAGAATTCTTTAAATCCGTTCAGACATGCTGCAACGGCAAGGTGGTTACAACAAAAATCCATATTTTTGCTCTGATCATAAAACAGATTGCGCCATTTCTTGTTCTTTACCAACCAAATAAACCAATGTTGCCTTTCATAAATGAAGACATGTTTCATTTGTGTAAACATTTCATGCATTCGTGAAAAGTGAACTGTTACAGAATATTTGTCTTACCAATGTGTTAGCATTGCAATTATTCCAAGATTCTCATTGCCATGGCTTTGCTGCGAAACAGGAATTGAAAAGGCTCAGTACTTGGGAACAAATGAGTGAATAGCAGGCTCTTGAAATGGAAATGGAATTTAAATAATTTTTATAATAATAATAATAATAATAATAATAATAATAATATTATTATTATTATTATTATTAATTATTATTATTATTATTATTATTATTATTATTATTATTATTATTAATAATAATAATAATAAATAATAAGATGTAAACTGTTGGAAGAAGCTTTTATAAAATAGCCAATTATGAGTCAAATAGAGTAAAAGGTGGATCATCAATTTGAGATGACGTTCTCATATTATTGTTCTGGAAATTCCTAGAAACCAGTGTTGGACTACACCGAGCTTACCTCTGAAAGCAGTAGAGGTGATGTGTTATTGTACCGGGGCATGGGTAACAATGGGCAGTACAGCTTACTATAGGAAAGTAGTAAAATATGAGGTGTTTCCGTCAGTACGGAAATTGAAGTAGAATATAATAGAATAGAAGTGTAATGACATACCAGGGAAATTGAGGTAGAAAATCTACTAGAACGATCAGTCGAGGCAGTGCGATTGATTTGTGATTACGTGGAAGCTGCTGGAGGGGTACCGAATGTAAAACATGTACCACAACCTTTAACACCACCAGCAGCAGACAGACAGAAGTAACTGGCGTATTTGGAGGAGAAGAGATGTGAAACGTCTCAAGCTGGAGGGAGCAAACTGAGAAACTCTTTCTAGTGTTGCTTGATGATATAGATGTAAGAAAAAGAAATAAAAGGAGCAGATGAATTTGCTGAAAAAGCAGAGACAAGTTGTAAATTATCCTCGATATCGAACTTTTATTCTCTATGGTTTGGTGGCAAAAACCGTTCAAATAGTACATGTTCCTTATCGTCTCATCTGTATGTTTTGTTAAACAAAATACAATGGGAAAATACTACTGGCTTCAAATATTTGCTATTATAGCAAAGTTTATTAATATCCTGTTGACTTTTTATTTAATTGTAATTAAATTAATTAACTGAATTAGTACCAGTTCTCTCAGGTAAATATGAAATGTACGTTACTCGGTTTATATTTGGTAACACCACGCCCTCTGAGTGAGTTCGCTCACGGTTGTGTATTGTAAATGATGTAGTTCTAACCAGTTTGATAAGTAAACGCATTAAATGCAATGTAATCTAATGCTTGGAATGTACGTTACCGCTGGTAACTGCATCAATAATAAATGTGCCTTTACTAACAATTGGGTTATAGATATTGATTTGTGTGAGAATAACATGTTCGTTACTGAAATGTACATTATATGAAATGTACCTTTTTCAAGAAATAAATAGAGGATATTTCATGGTTTTTTGTCAAATATGATTTATATCTCATCGAGTGAAGTTTGCATTGATATCTCACGAGTCGCGCTTGCGCAACGAGTGTGATATGATTGCAAACTTCTTGTGGCCCCGGCAAAACCTAGGATTGTTCGTCATTGGATGGACACATGGTTTTTTCATGTCCCATCTTATGGTATATATAAAACTGGGGTGGGGGGGGGGGGGGGTTACTTCTCTGAATAGAGGTGTGGTTTTAAAATGCATTGCTGCTAATCAGCATAAATAACTTATGTCGAGCAGACGGTTTCTTATTTTGTAGACCAAGGAAACTGATGTTTTAAAAATAATAACACCTCATGCAGCACATTTTAAGCTAAGGCTATTTGATGTCTAACTTTTATTTAAATGAGAGAGAGAGAGAGAGAGAGAGAGAGAGAGAGAGAGAGAGAGAGAGAGAGAGAGAGCGAGAGAGAGACAGAGAGACAGAGTGCGAGAGAGAGAAGCACACTCAGACCTATACCACTCGAGGGGGTGGGGCATTTGTTTTGAGGAGAAAATAACCGCATCATTTGCACAAGGATTTATGTTGGGGGGGGGGGGGGGGGGGTAGCCGTTCCACAAGTATATAAATAAGTATTTTTCAGTGGAAAAGACTGGGTGGTTTTAGGGTAGATCCTTCTGATGCCTTGTATTTTTTTATGATGAAAGGTATTAATAGCTAACGGTTAATAGTTTGACGAGTGAGCCACTGTTCGTGACTAATTTCTGCTTGGGGCCGTTTTAAGTCTTTTATATACTGGATGTCGTCTGATGCGTCTGCCGCTTGCGTTTTGGGCATATATACCATACACTATTATTTCATTGCGGCTGGCCGCATGCGTTTTGTACGCGCACTCATCCAGTCTAATTGCTCTCATTAAACCCAATTTATTTCAAATTGTTTCATCGGACCACATGCTCGCGCCGCATGCTATCTATACGAGCCGTTAAAACTACGATATGTAACGCATTGAACGTTCTGTGACGCTAATAAATACTTATCTAAAATTACCTTAAAAAAAAGAAGAGTAATAAAATGTATTTGAAAAAAACCCACCCAGCTTTAGGAGACCAGTGTCCCTTGAATCGAGGTACAAAACTGATTATTTTACCTTCAAATGTTCTTTTATTTCTAACTTTTGTGGGTTTATCAATGGAAAGAAATCTGCAGTCCTGCTATTATTGGATAATATATAAGATCACCAATATAGCACAAAGTATCCACATTCCTTTGTTTTCATGTAACCAGATTAGTAAGAAATTCTGATTCCTAATGTTTAGGGCAGCTCAAACAGGATTTTGTTTGACATTTACGAAATTACTGAAAGCAAAATCTAGTTTCACCTGTACAGAAATAGCATTTTACATCCAGGCTTTGATATTCAAACGAAATTTTTTATTAATATGTAATGTTACTTATTAACATGGGAATATTACACAACGCCTAATCAGGAATGTCCCTTTAAACTCCATTTGCCAATTAATGAACTCATGCTGGTTTTAATTTACAAGTATGAACATAAATAGAAATACTAGGGGAGTAATATTATATCGATGGTGATGATATTATATTCATATAATGAACCTGCTGACATTTTGATCCTCTTAAAGAATATTTTGATAGATGCACGTTAGTGTATTCGAAAATATGCACCGGAAATAATATATGCATTAAACAGGTTTCGGAGTGAATCTTGTTATTAAAACCTTTAAAAAAAAAAAAAAAAATCTTTTTACAGAAATAAAAGTGAAGAGTATAAATAAGGTATTTTCGAATAGAAAACTTAAGCACTAATTTGGATTTATTAGCATATAAATTAGGGATGGAGATATATATATTAAAAACGGTAAGTACCGTGATGCCATCTCAGTATCTGCATATCGGCATTGTATAGACAGCTGGTGGGCAATTGTAAAATCAGACGCACTTAGCTTACACAAAGTGGTACACATATTGAAGACAGTTCTCTATTTTAGTTCAGAATAGAACAGAACTTTATTTCTTTCAGATCCCCAAACGGTGATATCATTGAGGCGGTTTATAGACATATTATATTAACAACTACAGTGTACTATGAAGAAACTGTGTTATATAATTAACTATGATATATACTGATAGCAATAATACATATATGGGTATAATTATTATTTAAGCATAATTTGAAAGACAGCAATGTACTCTAAACGTGATATATAATATAATATAATATAATATTTATAATAATATAATATAATATAATATAATATAATATAATATAATATAATATAATTACAAACTTTCCGAATTTATACGATTTACTGTATTCTGATTGGCTGACGTCACACTAAAAAACCAAGCGTTATCCTTCCATAAACCTCATAAAAATACGTCATCACGGAAGACCAAGATCGATTGGAACTATTTTTAGCTGGATGGGCGAGAAGCCCAATGACCCAGTTCGGTGATCATTTTAAAAATAGAACAAGGAAGTGACCTGTTTTCTCGATTTAAAAAATAAGGGAATCTGGATGAGATATTCATGTTATAAATAAATAAAAATTACAATATATTTTTTATTTGTTTTTATTCTGTTTAAAAAAAACCCCAAAACATCCAATAGTATGTATACATGTATTCCTACGCTTATTTACAGAACATGGCTGACGGTAGGAACGAAAGAAATTATTTTTGAGTGTTTTAAGGTACACTTCTTGTACTGTTTGTAATTATAAGAATTGTTTCTCATTTTTTTAGGAATTTATTGATGTATAAAAGTCACAAATGTAGTATAAAATCGCTTCGCTACGCTACGCGATTTTATACCATATCTGTTTAGATACGTTGATATTTCATTTGTAAAATAAGGACACTGAAATGATATTCGTCAACTATAGCAGTGTTACAAAGAGGACATAGTCTTTCAGTGTTTGGCCACCGGCCAGTTTCAACTGTTAAATAGTAATTACTAGTCCTGAATCGACTTTAGACTTCGTAGTTTCTAGGGTAAATAAAGATAATTTTCACATGAATGTTGCTTTGAATATTCTGTACATTTCGGATATTTAAATTATCATTCCACACCTGTTTACATTAATCTTTTAACCGTTGAGGAAGGAAATGTTTTATTTAATGACGCACTCATACATTTTATTTACGGTTATATGGCGTTAGACATGGTTAAGGACCACAGATATTGAGAGAGGAAACCCGCTGTTGCCACTTCATGGGCTACTCTTTTCGATTAGCAACAAGGGATCTTTTATATGCACCATCCCACAGACAGGATAGTATATACCACGGCCTTTGTGGAGCTCTGGCTGGAACGAGAAATAGTCCTAGACCGACCGCGCATCAAGCGAACGCTTTACCACCTAATTTGTTTAGAGTATCTCATATGAATTAACCACTTAAATTTGTATCGTTGTTTGGCAGTTTCATATATCGTGATTCTAAATAATGTTGCAGATATTTGAGAAGCTTTTCCAGTAATTAAATAGGCCCAAGAACTAAGTGTACTGGCTTTGATATTAATATCCAGATGGAAAACACCCAGTTTGCCATAAATCATAGGTAGTGGGGTACTTTTCTAAGCTTCAATAAGTCTCTTTAATAATGTAATTGCATTTGTTCAATATCTTGATTATTGCTAAATTCTCATATTTCTGAAGACTATAATAGAATTGGAAAAATAGCACTATCAAAACTAGCGTACCTGACAGTCTATAGGTATGTTTAAATCTTTAGTTCTGAGTTTTAGTAAAGTCATTTCTTTTTTAGCTTCCGATATAAGCGACGTTTTGGCTTGAATAAATTACCAATTTTTTACAAAGCCTAGATATTTATAGCTATCTACAATGTCTTATTTTTAGGAAAATTTTTAACCAAAGAAAGTATTTTAGAATTGGCAGTTTTTTTTTTTTTTTTTTTTACAATATTCTGGAAACCTGGGGCCTAATCCACAAAGCTGCCTTAAGCAACGTCGCACCATCTTTGTACGTCTTCTTGCACTGCACTGGGATATGGCAAAGTTACAAGACTTTCGTGATTTAAAACCTTTCCAACTTTGCATATCTCTCCCAGAGCTTCTGCGTCGGTTTGCGTCCGTTACAGATTTGATACAAATCCTTCTTTAAATACAAAAGGCCCATTGTATTGCATCCTGTCGCCGTGCTCTATATATATTGCTTTATTTCATGTATGTGCAAGTTCACCTGTTCGTAATGTGTGTGTACGTAATCCGTAATGCATAGAGTTGTCTGGTAAGCATTACGGACAAATGGTAGTCGTGCCTAAAGGCCATGATACATTTACGAAGTGTTGAAGACTTTGGAAAATAGAGTCTCTGAAACAAAAATCTCCGATACTTTTAACGATACATCACTAACGAAAGTCTCCGAACCTTGGTAGATGTATCATGGCCTTAACACACAAACCACAACATTTCCTCGTGATTTGTACCCGTGGGAATTATAAACCAAAGCCATACAACATGGATTTTCCACAAATGGCTACACGACTTGTCTGAAGCAATTTCCTTTTACATTATTCAACTCTAACATAATTATATTAATGACATTTTGCGTTATTTACAAAATTCTTTTCTTAGCACACCTAGCAGAGCTATAAAAACAATTCCACTGCACCGCTTGCTTCTGCTTCCTCGTTTGGGTCACGATACATGTCACGGTGGTTTGTTTTATTTAACGACACCACTAGAGCACACTGATTTATTAATCATCGGCTACTGGATGTCAAACATTTGGTAATTTTTACATATAGTCTTAGAGAGGAAACCAGCTACTCTTTTGCCAATAGTACCAAGAGGCCTTTTATATGCACCATCCCACAGACAGGATAGCACACCACGACCTTTGGTATACCAGTCGTGGTGTCCTGGTTGCCCAATGGGTCCACCAACAGGGATCAATCCCACACCAACCGTGCACCAAGCGAGCGCTATACCACTGGGCTAAGTTCCGCCCTTCTAAATCGCCCAGAGCTGCTTGGCACAGGTAGATACTAAACGTTAACAACCGTGGCGTTCTGCTGAAAGGCCGTCATACTAGTCACCGAATAAGTTGTCTAATATCCGCCACAAAATGACGTAGAAACAAGGAATCTTGTTTAAAAAGGAATCCTGGTGGTGCAGGCTGACGAAACGAGTTTTAGCATTCATTCAGTCCCAGTAGCCACATACATCCCAATAAACAATAACTTTATTTCCTTGACGCCCTCCCCACCGAATAAAATCGAGTTTTTGAGTCGAACACATGCAGTGGCACACACAACACAAACACAGCGGCGGATCCATTGGGGGGGGGGGGCAATGACATGAGGCGGAATGCCAATGGAACTTTGGGGGAGATTTAGAGGGGATCGTAACAAAATTAAAATTAATATATAATAAAACTATAACTGTCACAAAATTTAGGGGGGGGGGGGGAGGAGGCGGACCCCTGGGGCCCCTAGATCCGCCTCTGACACATGTACTCGTCTTATCGCGGCGAGCACTGGGAACGCGTGGTTAGAAAGTTAATAAAGTTAAAAGTTTGTTTTGTTTAACGACACCACTAGAGCACATTGAATTGATTTGTTAATCATCGACTATTGGATGTCAAGCATTTGGTAATTTTGACATATAGTCTTAGAGAGGAAACTCGCTAAATTGTTCTGTTGTTAGCGAGGGATCTTTTACATGCACCATCCCACAGACAGTATAGCATATACCACGTCCTTTGATATACCAGTCGTGATGCACTGGCTGGAACGAGAAATAGGCGGTTTAATAATGAATCTGTCTAATCCTCATCCCTGGATCGAGAGAGGAGGATGACAGGAACGGTTAAATAACGAATCTGTCTAATCCTCATCCCTGGATCGAGAGAGGAGGATGACAGGAACGGTTTAATAACGAATCTGTCTAATCCTCATCCCTGGATCGAGAGAGGAGCATGACAGGAACGGTTTGATAACGAATCTGTCTGACCCTCATCCCTGGATCGAGAGAGGAGGATGACAGGAACGGTTTAATAACGAATCTGTCTAACCCTAATCCCTGGATCGAGAGAGGAGGATGACAGGAACGGTTTAATAACGAATCTGTCTAATCCTCATCCCTGGATCGAGAGAGGAGGATGACAGGAACGGTTTACTAACGAATCTGTCTAATCCTCATCCCTGGATCGAGAGAGGAGGATGACAGGAACGGTTTAATAATAACGAATCTGTCTAATCCTCATCCCTGGATCGAGAGAGGAGGATGACAGGAACGGTTTAATAACGAATCTGTCTAATCCTCATCCCTGGATCGAGAGAGGAGGATGACAGGAACGGTTAAATAACGAATCTGTCTAATCCTCATCCCTGGATCGAGAGAGGAGGATGACTGGGAACGGTTTAATAACGAATCTGTCTAATCCTCATCCCTGGATCGAGAGAGGAGCATGACAGGAACGGTTTGATAACGAATCTGTCTGACCCTCATCCCTGGATCGAGAGAGGAGGATGACAGGAACGGTTTAATAACGAATCTGTCTAACCCTAATCCCTGGATCGAGAGAGGAGGATGACAGGAACGGTTTAATAACGAATCTGTCTAATCCTCATCCCTGGATCGAGAGAGGAGGATGACAGGAACGGTTTACTAACGAATCTGTCTAATCCTCATCCCTGGATCGAGAGAGGAGGATGACAGGAACGGTTTAATAACGAATCTGTCTAATCCTCATCCCTGGATCGAGAGAGGAGGATGACAGGAACGGTTTAATAACGAATCTGTCTAATCCTCATCCCTGGATCGAGAGAGGAGGATGACAGGAACGGTTAAATAACGAATCTGTCTAATCCTCATCCCTGGATCGAGAGAGGAGGATGACAGGAACGGTTTACTAACGAATCTGTCTAATCCTCATCCCTGGATCGAGAGAGGAGGATGACAGGAACGGTTTAATAACGAATCTGTCTAATCCTCATCCCTGGATCGAGAGAGGAGGATGACAGGAACGGTTTAATAACGAATCTGTCTAATCCTCATCCCTGGATCGAGAGAGGAGGATGACAGGAACGGTTTAATAACGAATCTGTCTAATCCTCATCCCTGGATCGAGAGAGGAGGATGACAGGAACGGTTTAATAACGAATCTGTCTAACCCTCATCCCTGGATCGAGAGAGGAGGATGACAGGAACGGTTTAATAACGAATCTGTCTAATCCTCATCCCTGGATCGAGAGAGGAGGATGACAGGAACGGTTTAATAACGAATCTGTCTAATCCTCATCCCTGGATCGAGAGAGGAGGATGACAGGAACGGTTTAATAACGAATCTGTCTAATCCTCATCCCTGGATCGAGAGAGGAGGATGACAGGAACGGTTTAATAACGAATCTGTCTAATCCTCATCCCTGGATCGAGAGAGGAGGATGACAGGAACGGTTTAATAATGAATCTGTCCCGTTTTAGTATATACTCAGTTTGATCACGGTATATATAACTAAACTAATTACATGATGCCGCCAAACCTGGCAACAGGTTGATATATGTCAATTAGTGGAGTACATATCCCACCCCATTTTTCAAAACCATGACTCTTTATCATTAAACAATATTTTAATACTCATCGTTTTTCATTAAAAATGCATTTCAATACTTGTTACGTCATCCAAACTTCACTTAATGTTTTATTTTTAACCCAAGACAAAAATATACAATTCATACATGTTTATTAATTGAAAACATATTGTGTTGGATATAATGTTTAATAAAAGTATCTTTTTTTGTCAGATCACATACTTTCAGAATTTGAATCCGGTCACGGCACTACGTATATTGACATATAAGTGAGTTTAAAGGGACATTCCTGATTAGGCGTTGTAGAATATTTCCAGTTAATAGAGCCATGTTAATAAGTAACATTACATATTAATACATTTTTTCCTTAGTAAACAAAAACATTTCACTAGCAACTTTACATTGAAAGTTGTCCAAAGTTGTCTACACACACGTACACGTATTGTTAGTGATTCCTGGACAAAATATGAAAATGTAATCGAGTCAGAACTGGATTCTGTGTGTAGTTCATCTGGATTCTGATGTTACCGATTTGTAGCATTGCCCTTTAAACGTGACCGTGCACTAGGATTCTGATGTTACCGATTTGTAGCATTACCCTTTGAACGCGACCGTGCACTAGGATTCTGATGTTACCGATTTGTAGCATTGCCCTTTGAACGCGACCGTGCACTAGGATTCTGATGTTACCGATTTGTAGCATTGCCCTTTAAACGTGACCGTGCACTAGGATTCTGATGTTACCGATTTGTAGCATTGCCCTGTGACCGTGCACTAGGATTGTGATGTTACCGATTTGTAGCATTGCCCTGTGACTGCGCACTAATGTACACGTTGAATGACGATTTCCCGTTATTTAAGATTACGCAAAATTAAGCCCGTGGGCTTAGAAACAGCAAATTGAACAGAATTTAAGAGCATGGGCTTAAATTCGGATTATATTAATAGGAGTGCCCCCTAGGCTACCAATAATAATAATAATAATAATAATAATAATATATATATATATATATATATATATATATATTAAAATTGTCTTAAAAACTATCTTAAAATCCTCAGGGGAATAAAACACATATGAAATGAAGTTTAAAACAGACTGGCTATAAGTGAACAGAATATATATGTGTGTGTGTGTGTATGTGTGTGTGTGTGTGTGTGTGTGTGTGTGTGTGTGTGGATGGGTGTGTGGGTGTGTGTGTGCGTGGGTGTGTCATACAGAATACATCTTTTTAATAAATAAAATAGCATGTGGATAATTAATTGGTTTTAGCTTACAGGTAAGCAGACAGGAACATAAAATTAGAAAAAAATGCATTTAACAGAGCTACCTTCCACGCATCAGAGAGAGAGAGAGAGAGAGAGAGAGAGAGAGAGAGAGAGAGAGAGAGAGAGAGAGAGAGAGAGAGAGAGAGAGAGAGAGAGATGTTTTATTAAAAATGACGGACCACATAAATAAGTACTCTTTTCAATTAGTAGCAAGGAATTTTTTATGCATTATCTCACAGACAAGAGTAGTAAATACCAGAGCCTTTGTTATATCAGTTGTGGAGCACTGGCTGGGCCCACCGACAGGGATCGATCCATGACCGATTGCTCATCAGGCGAGCGCTTTACCACTAGGCTGTGTCACCTCCCCACGCCTTAAATTTATAACATAGAAATAAACGACTTGACGCAAGTAGTTATGACATAACATAACATGCGCTAAGTCGTTAACATCGAAACCCAAAACCGTGGTATTTTAGGCAGTTGAGTGATCACGGAAGACTTGCAATGCGCTCAAAACGACTTCCCCAGAAGGTCAGAGACATTACGAGCCATTAAGGAGTTGGTGGAAATGTTTCATAAATCACAATATAATCACACACGCGGCAGTGTCATTCTGTATTTATTATTAAAAGGCAGATGTGTGTTATAGCCTGTTAATACTATTAGTGTGTCATGGAAATATTTTATGTCATATTGATATAATATATCTATATTATAACTACAACATGTATGGTGGCGCGCATAGCCTACTGAATCACATATATATACATATATATATATATATATATATATATATATATATATATATATAATATATATATATATATATATATATATATATATATATATATATATATATATATATATATATATATATATATATATATATATATATATATATATATATATATATATATATATATATATATATATATATATATATATATATATATATATAACACATACACACATGTTTATATATTATATACAACCAACCAACCAAAACAAACAAGTAAAACAAACCCAAAACAAAACAAAACAACAACAACCAAAAAACCCCACCAAAACCCCCAAAACAAACAAAGAGAAAGAGAGAGAGAGAGAAAAAACAACAACCGTAAATTGTATTTTAAATGGGTGGTTTCAAAGAGTGATAATGGCCAAAACTGTTTTCTTGTATAATATAAAGAAATGTAAAGATTATGCCCACTCGTGAACAGTGTTGGTACCAAAAATGTTCACAAATTTCATAAAAATGGTATGGCGTGCAAGCTCATTTCTTACACACCCGTTTGTGAGGACATCATTCGTTATTTTTTATTTACACGTGAACGTGTGTTAACAATTTCAAGACATAAGACTGGCTGCTCCTAGGTGATGACCAGGTCACCAATGCCATATATCCAATGAAAAAAACAAACAAGATCGAAATCGATTACACTGTGACGTATAGTTAACCTGACAATCATTTGTCTGTGACGCGTTAGTCCAAGGGCTGTAGATAACCTTTATTCCAAAACGATGTTAAAATTTGCTTAAAACCTGGGGTGGTTTTTTTAGGATATGTAAGAAATATAATAATACATTCGTATCCGTTAATACCATTTATTTTACAACTCGTTGTTTAAAAACTTTCGCTCGTTGGATATATATATTTTAAAACAACTCGTTGTAAGATAAATGGTATCTTACGGCAACTCATGTATTATTCTTTATATGCAACATAATATAGCACAGATTGGAATTTTTATTAAAGGGACATACCCTAGTTTTTAAATACTAAATATGTTTTACTATTTTAGCTGCTTTGGATAATTGAAATTATACTTTAATTAGATTTTATTGTTTATATTATCCATTTCCGTATATTCGAAGTTTTTGGTCATCCTGGTGTTTTTAATATCACAAAATGCATTTCTCATATTTTTAAAAACGCACGTGCGTCTGAGAAGTAACAGTTATGGAGTCGAGGTTTAGTAATTTTTAGAGGGTATTTCACCATTTCAAAGTCACAGACCCATGTTTCACTCAATTGTAACTTTATCCAAATGTGTTACAGGTTTGTAGATTAACTAAACTTAGTGTGCTTTTTCATGGGTTGAAACTAGGGTGTGTCCCTTTAAAGCATGTAGTATTTCATATACTCTAGTTGTATATACTTGTTTCTTACTTTTATATGTTTGTGACTAATGTTCACGACACCTCAGCACGAAAACTACATTGGCTATTGGGTGTCAAACGAAGGTAAATATATGAATGAATTGATGATCGACATTAAATAAAACAAATCAAAGTTAATTTAAAATAGTATCAAGAGCTGTGCAAAAATATATATATCACAGGTATGTAAATTAAAATGTAGAATAAATTTATTATCTCGTAAGAAATTTAACCGTTTGTTCGAACGCGCGTGCCTCCCATCTCTCTCTCTCTTACTCCCCCCTCCCCATCTCTCTCTCTCTCTCTCTCTCTCTCTCTCTCTCTCTCTCTCTCTCTCTCTCTCTCTCTCTCTCTCTCTCTCTCTCTCTCTCTCTCTCTCTCTCTCTCTCTCTACTAGTGTATATATATATATATATATATATATATGTATGTATGTATGTATGTGTGTGTGTGTGCGTGCGTGCGCGCTCGCCTGTGTGTGCGTGCATGTGCGTGAGCGAGAGCGAGAGAGAGAGAGAGAGAGAGAGAGAGAGAGAGAGAGAGAGAGAGAGAGAGAGAGAGAGAGAGAGAGAGAGAGCGTGTGAGTGTAATTGTACTGTAATATCCCTAGGGTGTAATCTGTAATACATTCTCGCACTTTATGTTTAAAACTGTTATATTTATGAAGCCGATAACAAGAGTGAAATGCGATTGAAATCAATTACATGCGGGATGACAATTTTGTGGGGAACAACGACGCTTCCCATTATGTTTGAAACAAGCTTCTCCACCCCTCCCCCTTTCTGATTTATTTTAAGGGTGAAGGCTGTAATAATTATATCCATGGTACATACTATGTTATGTGGTGCAGGTTTAGCAGCACGTGTTAGTAATGTCGTCTATGGGATTTGATTTTCAGGTATACACACTATTAGTGGGACCGTTAGATACCATTTATTCTATAGTCACTATATATAGCGGCAATATATGATGGCTAGATTTGATTTTCAGGTATACACACTATTAATGGCCGTTAGATACCATTTATTCTATTGTCGCTATATATAGCGGCAATATATGATGGCTAGATTTGATTTTCAGGTATACACACTATGAGTGGCCGTTAGATACCATTTATTCTATAGTCGCTATATATAGCGGCAATATATGATGGCTAGATTTGATTTTCAGGTATACACACTATGAGTGGCCGTTAGATACCATTTATTCTATAGTCGCTATATATAGCGGCAATATATGATGGCTAGATTTGATTTTCAGGTATACACACTATGAGTGGCCGTTAGATACCATTTATTCTATAGTCGCTATATATAGCGGCAATATATGATGGCTAGATTTGATTTTCAGGTATACACACTATGAGTGGCCGTTAGATACCATTTATTCTATAGTCGCTATATATAGCGGCAATATATGATGGCTAGATTTGATTTTCAGGTATACACACTATGAGTGGCCGTTAGATACCATTTATTCTATAGTCGCTATATATAGCGGCAATATATGATGGCTAGATTTGATTTTCAGGTATACACACTATGAGTGGCCGTTAGATACCATTTATTCTATAGTCGCTATATATAGCGGCAATATATGATGGCTAGATTTGAAGAAAAAAAATCTTCTTCTTTTTCTTTTTTTTCTTTTTTTTTTTGTTGGTTTTGTTTGTTGTTTTCTTTCCTTTTATTTTATTTGGGTTTTTTTTTATTATTATTATTTTATTTTATTATTTTTTTTTTGTATTATTATTATTATTTTTTTTTTTATTATTATTATTATTATTATTATTATTATTACTTTTTTTTTTTTTTTTTTTGTAAATAAATTTGATAGGTTTATATTTATGTATATCTTATCCATATTTTAATCATTATTTTATATTTTTAATAATTAAAAAAAAAAAAAGAAGTAATTTAACAGGGCAGGTGTCTGGTCTGTGCCTTTGGTAGTGGCTTGGTTAATATTACCTCGTCTACTTCCCTAGGTATTATAGATTAAAGTGTTCGCCGCGTCTTCTAAATGACCTACCGGCCTCGGTTGCGTCGTGGCAGGCCATCGGTCTACAGGCTGGTAGGTACTGGGTTCGGATTCCAGTCGAGGCATGGAATTTTTAATCCAGATACCGACTCCAAACCCTGAGTGAGTGCTCCGCAAGGCTCAATGGGTAGGTGTAAACCACTTGCACCGACCAGTGATCCATAACTGGTTCAACTAAGGCCATGGTTTGTGCTATCCTGCCTGTGGGAAGCGCAAATAAAAGATCCCTTGCTGCCTGTCGTAAAAGAGTAGCCTATGTGGCGACAGCGGGTTTCCTCTAAAAAAAAATCTGTGTGGTCCTTAACCATATGTCTGACGCCATATAACCGTAAATAAAATGTGTTGAGTGCGTCGTTAAATAAAACACTTCTTTCTTTCTTTCTTTCTAAATGACCTAATCATGTTGTTTTAGAAGACAACTGAGGAGTCGCCTGTTTTTCCATGGATCGGCCGGGTTCACCTCTCTTCTTCTGGCAGGCTTGGTACTTAAAAGGAAATATTAAATTAACCATCGCTTGATTTAATAACCGTTGGAAATGACAATGATTGAATCGTTACACCTGTGACTCCCTTGGTGGAACATCGACTGTACGCACTCGAACAGACCACGTGTTCTAACCCGGGGAGAGAACGGTGAAATGACTAAAGCGGGCTTATACTTAACATAATAGCTGGAACAATCCCCCATATGGGCGGACCCCCAAATGGAATAGCGACCCTAAGCATCGCGACCCAATAGACATTCCACGCCGGGGGGACGACAGTGGGGGTACCAGCCAGATCTAACCACGATAACCATATTATTTTACTGTAAATATATATTCATGTTCTGAAACTCGTGATTGGCAGTTGGTATAATAATATCACTTCCATTAACGAAACAGTAGCTTCCCCCCCCCCCCCCCCCCTTCTTTCTCACTAACCCAATTGGCTAATTAACCAGCCAATCAACATCGTTAGATAATCAACCAAGATTGGACACCACTAATTATCGCCTATTTTTTGCAGCACTCTAATTGGTCCAGTTCAGCCAATCACGGATCAAGAACCCCACTACACCTAACTGTAAATAAATTGCACGAATTTGTCTTTGCACACCGGCCTCGGTGGCGTCGTGGCAGGCCATCGGTCTACAGGCTGGTAGGTACTGGGTTCGGATCTCAGTCGAGGCATGGGATTTTTAATCCAGATACCGACTCCAAACCCTGAGTGAGTGCTCCGCAAGGCTCAATGGGTAGGTGTAAACCACTTGCACCGACCAGTGATCCATAACTGGTTCAACAAAGGCCATGGTTTGTGCTATCCTGCCTGTGGGAAGTGCAAATAAAAGATCCCTTGCTGCCAATCGGAAGAGTAGCCCATGTAGTGGCGACAGCGGGTTTCCTCTCAAAATCTGTGTGGTCCTTAACCATATGTCTGACGCCATATAACCGTAAATACAATGTGTTGAGTGAGTCGTTAAATAAAACACTTCTTTCTTTCTTTCTTGTCTTTGCACCCGCACCATGTTTTTTTATTACTGATGCATTCCATCCTAGCTAACTAAGGTAAGTCAACTAGGGTTCCAGAAGCAAAGACATGCAGAAAAACCGATACCCAACTATCCAGATAGCCTGAAGACAAACCAAGTAAGCCTACTAAAATCCTATATTTAGGGGG
Organism: Gigantopelta aegis; assembly: GCF_016097555.1. Classification (NCBI taxonomy): domain Eukaryota; kingdom Metazoa; phylum Mollusca; class Gastropoda; order Neomphalida; family Peltospiridae; genus Gigantopelta; species Gigantopelta aegis. The sequence continues at coordinate 51,135,887 of NC_054701.1, forward strand.
CGGGAATCAAACTTCTTCAAACTAAGTACCTAGATTGGTGCATATATGTATACAATTGCTACTTGCCACCGTTAGTTTCGTTTATTGCATTGGTAATACAGTTAAGTATGCCAAGCACTAGGCTTTTTAAACCAATACCTACACTATAAGGGTTTAACCCTTGCAATTAGATAGCTAGGCTAGTTTAACTCCCCCTCCGTCATTGTATGCAATGCTATACAAGTACGGAGGGGGATGGGTAGTCATGAATGACCGTTGAACTCACTAGAATAGGGACTTAAGACAATAGGTACAACCTTAACACAAAACTAGGATTCACACACAGACTACACGCTCACTGCATCAGTACACAGGGTGCATTGACTAATGATAACAATGCACCCGCCCCCATTTAATGGCCCAGCACGTACTCTAATAAGGAACCGGACAAAAGAATACCGGTTCCGAGTACACGATTGCAATGCACCCGGGGGAAGCTGAACAAAAGAATATCGGCCTCCCCCACCCAAACTCCCAATACTTGCTGCTGGTAATAACTTGGTACTTGGTGATGCCTCAACCAGAAGCGGTCAGGCCCTTTATAAGGGCCTTATGGGCAACCTAGGGAGACACCACAGCATCGTAGAGGTCTAATATTAACGAGCTACTCTCGATTCACTAATATCAAAACCTATATTAGCTCGGCCATTTACCTTTCGACCGACCGTTCAAAAATTGCGCCAAATTCCCTCAATCAAAATTGCGCACCCTTTTCTCTTTGGCATTTAACTTCTCCATTCAAATTCCATAGCACCACCACCACCACCACCCGCTTGCTACCGATTTGATCGGGCTGCTGGTGCTCCCTTGCACCTGCCAGTGCAGGCGGTCCCTCCTCTCCCCTCCCCCCACTTTTCCTGTCATGGACAGAGGAGCCGACCAAGGCCGGCTCTTGTGCCCACGACAGGCGTGCGCTACAACAGCTTGTTCTGAATGTGCAAATAAAACCCTATGTCATGATATGACAACCTTAGTAGTATCCAGGCCTGTATAGCCCCATGACCTACTTTCCGTGACCTTGACCTTGATGACGTCACGGCCTTGTGCCGTGACCTCGTCCTACTGGCCCTGACCTACTTAGACTGGCCTTGACCTTGATGACGTCACGGACTACTGTGCCGTGTGCAACGTCCTACTGGCCCTGACCTACTTAGTCTAATCCTGACCTATTTAGCCCGACCCCGATCCGTCGTACTTAGCAACGCCCGTGCTATCCTGTCTGTAGGATCCCTTGCTACTAATGGGAAAGTGCAGGGGGGTTTTCCTCTCTAAAACTGTCAGAAGTATGTTTCACATCCAATAGCCAATGATTCATAAATCGAGTGCTCTAGTGGTGTCGTTAACCTACCACTTCTAAGGACTCTGCCCGACGCGAGGTAGTGTATTTATTTTTAGCGCCCTGAATGATGAATGGTTATCACTGTTTACATCCGGGAAGCGGTGGTATCTTGTGTTGGCAGTCTCTAAATAAAATACTCTTCGGAACTAGAAGTTACATTCTTAAAGACGTGAAATAAGAAATGATTTAAATAGGTGTAAAATAGAATTGTCGTCCCACTATGTCTCCCGCGCTAGCGCATTCACAAGATTATTATTAACTGACCTATTTCGTCACTTCATTCCGCGCTTCGCCGCTCGCACATATAATGGTTTAAATGACAGATTTTGTTGATGTCTCGGTAGCTCAGTCGTTAGCGTAGTCGACTTTAGCGTGAAAGGTACGTCGTTCGTATCTCATGTGGGGAAATTATATTTTTCTATTATTTTTAAAACAAAATAATAATTTATAGTTTGTTTTTATTTTACTTATTTACTTACTTATTTATTTGTTTATTTATTTATTATGTTACGATTTTTTTTCAAGCATCCTCTAATAACCCTGTGGGGACGGGACGTAGCTCAGTGTTCCCTTGATGTGGGTCGGTCTGGTATATATCCAGCCAATGCTCCACAACTGGACAACGGTATGTACTATCCTGTCTGTGGGATGGTGTAGGATCCCTTGCTGCTAATCGGAAGAGTAGCCCATGCAGTGGCGACAGCGGGTTTTCTCAATCAATATCTGTGTGGTCCTTAACCATATGTCTGACGCCATATAACCGTAAATAAAATGTGTTGAGTGCGTCGTTAAATAAAACATTTCTTTCTTTCTTGTATAACCATAAATAAAATATATTGAGTAAATAAAACATTTCCTTCCTCGTAAAATAAAGATTAATTGAATACAAATATTTTGTTTTGTTTTAGTCATAGGAAAAGAAAGACATATTTGTCTCGAAGAAAGGAATGTTTGTTAAGAAGAAAGGCATATGTATTAAGGAGAAGAAAGGAATAATTGTTAAGGAGAAGAAAGGGATGTGTGTGTGTGTGTGTGTGTGTGTGTGTGTGTGTGTGTGTGTGTGTGTGTGTGAAAGAGAGTGAAACATCCCCAGCCCATTGCTTTGAAGAAAGAACGCGTGACTGCAACTGAACGCTCCGACCTAAACTATGATCTTTTAGCTGCATTTTAAACACAAGTATTTCCCTAGAGTACAAGCCTTTTTACAGGGCTTTTTTAATTACCAAATAGGTAAATACAGTGGTCGATCTAGGATCGATCCCCGTCGGTGGCCCATTAAGCTATAGCCAACTAGTGTATTATGTCTGGTATATCAAAGATCGTGGTATGTTCTGTCTTGTACACACAGCTCTTGCTACTATAAAGTAGCGGTAGAAATATCCAATCACAAATCTAGTCATAGAGTAAAAAACTCAAAAAACAAACGCAATGTTTTGGTTTTTCATTTATTTCTAAATTACAAATCACTGACACATATATAAAATGGACACACACTGGGTTACATCGAGAGGCCTTAAGGGCGACATGTGAATAATATGAGTGTTCATTTCTCTTCATCATCGTCGTCCTCCTCATCGTCGGTATCGTCGCGGCTCCTCTGGCTCCGGCTCCGGCTCCTAGGGCTCATATAGCTCCTCTGGCTCCTATAGCTCCTATAGCTCCTGCTCTGGCTCCTATATAGCTCCTCTAGCTCCTGCTCCTCTGGCTCATATAGCTCCTCTGGCTCCTATAGCTCCTATAGCTCCTGCTCTGGCTCCTATAGCTCCTCTGGCTCCTCTAGCTCATATAGCTCCTGCTCCTCTGGCTCATATAGCTCCTCTGGCTCCTATAGCTCCTGCTCTGGCTCCTATAGCTCCTCTGGCTCCTAGGGCTCATATAGCTCCTCTGGCTCCTGCTCCTCTGGCTCCTATAGCTCCTATAGCTCCTGCTCTGGCTCCTATAGCTCCTCTGGCTCCTCTAGCTCATATAGCTCCTGCTCCTCTGGCTCATATAGCTCCTGTGGCTCCTATAGCTCCTGCTCTGGCTCCTATAGCTCCTCTGGCTCCTAGGGCTCATATAGCTCCTCTGGCTCCTGCTCCTCTGGCTCCTATAGCTCCTATAGCTCCTGCTCTGGCTCCTATAGCTCCTCTGGCTCCTCTAGCTCATATAGCTCCTGCTCCTCTGGCTCATATAGCTCCTCTGGCTCCTATAGCTCCTATAGCTCCTGCTCTGGCTCCTATAGCTCCTCTGGCTCCTAGGGCTCATATAGCTCCTCTGGCTCCTATAGCTCCTGCTCCTCTGGCTCCTATAGCTCCTATAGCTCCTGCTCTGGCTCCTATAGCTCCTCTTGCGCCTAGGGCTCATATAGCTCCTCTGGCTCCTATAGCTCCTGCTCCTCTGGCTCCTATAGCTCCTATAGCTCCTGCTCTGGCTCCTATAGCTCCTCTGGCTCCTAGGGCTCATATAGCTCCTCTGGCTCCTATAGCTCCTGCTCCTCTGGCTCCTATAGCTCCTATAGCTCCTGCTCTGGCTCCTATAGCTCCTCTGGCTCCTAGGGCTCATATAGCTCCTCTGGCTCCTATAGCTCCTGCTCCTCTGGCTGCTATAGCTCCTGCTGCTCTGGCTCCTATAGCTCCTGCTCATAGGGCTCCTATAGCTCCTGCTCCGCTGCAGCAGCAGCCCCTATAGCTAGAGGAGCCAGAGGAGCTATATGAGCCAGAACAGGAGCTATAGGAGCCAGAGGAGCAGGAGCTATAGGAGCCCTATGAGCAGGAGCTATAGGAGCCAGAGGATCTATATGAGCCCTATGAGCCAGAGGAGCTATAGGAGCCAGAGCAGGAGCTATAGGAGCTATAGGAGCCCTATGAGCAGGAGCTATAGCAGCCAGAGGAGCTATATGAGCCCTAGGAGCCAGAGGAGCTATAGGAGCCAGAGCAGGAGCTATAGGAGCTATAGGAGCCAGAGGAGCAGGAGCTATAGGAGCCAGAGGAGCTATATGAGCCCTAGGAGCCAGAGGAGCTATAGGAGCCAGAGCAGGAGCTATAGGAGCTATAGGAGCCAGAGGAGCTATATGAGCCAGAGGAACAGGAGCTATATGAGCTAGAGGAGCCAGTGGAGCTATAGGAGCCAGAGCAGGAGCTATAGGAGATATAGGAGCCAGAGGAGCTATATGAGCCCTAGGAGCCGGAGCCGGAGCCAGAGGAGCCGCGACGATACCGACGATGAGGAGGACGACGATGATGAAGAGAAATGAACACTCATATTATTCACATGTCGCCCTTAAGGCCTCTCGATGTAACCCAGTGTGTGTCCATTTTATATATGTGTCAGTGATTTGTAATTTAGAAATAAATGAAAAACCAAAACATTGCGTTTGTTTTTTGAGTTTTTTACTCTATGACTAGATTTGTGATTGGATATTTCTACCGCTACTTTATAGTAGCAAGAGCTGTGTGTACAAGACAGAACATACCACGATCTTTGATATACCAGACATAATACACTAGTTGGCTATAGCTTAATGGGCCACCGACGGGGATCGATCCTAGATCGACCACTGTATTTACCTATTTGGTAATTAAAAAAGCCCTGTAAAAAGGCTTGTACTCTAGGGAAATACTTGTGTTTAAAATGCAGCTAAAAGATCATAGTTTAGGTCGGAGCGTTCAGTTGCAGTCACGCGTTCTTTCTTCAAAGCAATGGGCTGGGGATGTTTCACTCTCTTTCACACACACACACACACACACACACACACACACACACACACACACACACACATCCCTTTCTTCTCCTTAACAATTATTCCTTTCTTCTCCTTAATACATATGCCTTTCTTCTTAACAAACATTCCTTTCTTCGAGACAAATATGTCTTTCTTTTCCTATGACTAAAACAAAACAAAATATTTGTATTCAATTAATCTTTATTTTACGAGGAAGGAAATGTTTTATTTACTCAATATATTTTATTTATGGTTATACAAGAAAGAAAGAAATGTTTTATTTAACGACGCACTCAACACATTTTATTTACGGTTATATGGCGTCAGACATATGGTTAAGGACCACACAGATATTGATTGAGAAAACCCGCTGTCGCCACTGCATGGGCTACTCTTCCGATTAGCAGCAAGGGATCCTACACCATCCCACAGACAGGATAGTACATACCGTTGTCCAGTTGTGGAGCATTGGCTGGATATATACCAGACCGACCCACATCAAGGGAACACTGAGCTACGTCCCGTCCCCACAGGGTTATTAGAGGATGCTTGAAAAAAAATCGTAACATAATAAATAAATAAACAAATAAATAAGTAAGTAAATAAGTAAAATAAAAACAAACTATAAATTTGTATTTTCTTTTAAAAATATAATTTCCCCACATGAGATACGAACGACGTACCTTTCACGCTAAAGTCGACTACGCTAACGACTGAGCTACCGAGACATCAACAAAATCTGTCATTTAAACCATTATATGTGCGAGCGGCGAAGCGCGGAATGAAGTGACGAAATAGGTCAGTTAATAATAATCTTGTGAATGCGCTAGCGCGGGAGACATAGTGGGACGACAATTCTATTTTACACCTATTTAAATCATTTCTTATTTCACGTCTTTAAGAATGTAACTTCTAGTTCCGAAGAGTATTTTATTTAGAGACTGCCAACACAAGATACCACCGCTTCCCGGATGTAAACAGTGATAACCATTCATCATTCAGGGCGCTAAAAATAAATACACTACCTCGCGTCGGGCAGAGTCCTTAGAAGTGGTAGGTTAACGACACCACTAGAGCACTCGATTTATGAATCATTGGCTATTGGATGTGAAACATACTTCTGACAGTTTTAGAGAGGAAAACCCCCCTGCACTTTCCCATTAGTAGCAAGGGATCCTACAGACAGGATAGCACGGGCGTTGCTAAGTACGACGGATCGGGGTCGGGCTAAATAGGTCAGGATTAGACTAAGTAGGTCAGGGCCAGTAGGACGTTGCACACGGCACAGTAGTCCGTGACGTCATCAAGGTCAAGGCCAGTCTAAGTAGGTCAGGGCCAGTAGGACGAGGTCACGGCACAGGCCGTGACGTCATCAAGGTCAAGGTCACGGAAAGTAGGTCATGGGGCTATACAGGCCTGGATACTACTAACCTTCGCTGGATTTTTGACGCCACTCCCCTAGTGGCACCAGCGATTAAACTCTTACAACCCTTTGGCGTCCCGTGTCAAGTGACGCCGGTTTGGGAAGTTATAATAACTTCCTAAACAACTAGTAGGCTGCCAGGATTGGACTGAACTGCGATTGGATGCCGGGAGTTAGGGCATTCTTTGGGGCTATATGCGTAGGCGGTTCGGCCTTAGGTTTTGTGTAGGGCCGGCCTCCCCTCCCTCCCGACCCTCACCTGGTCACACCAATGTTTAAAATATGATTGGCAGCCCCTTTCCTCTTAACCTCCCATGGGCTTAATGAATATTGTTTAAGAATTATTATTAATATTAGACCAGCCCATCTAAATGTGCGTCGAAAATATACTATATTAATAATTTATATAGGTTAGGAATGTTGATATTTTTCTTTAAGGCGCAGCCAAAAGTTTTTAACCCCAATTTTCACCTTTTTATACTTTTGGCGTTAATATTCAAAATTTCCCCTATTTGTTAGGTTATCCCTGTCCCGAGTCAGACCCCCGATCCTATCGGAGGCCGGACTCGGGATAGGCGTGTTCGAAACCCTAGTGGTATATGGACGCGTTAAACAAGTTACTAAGCTAAGCTAAGCTAGATTTGATTTTCAGGTATACACATTATGAGTGGCCGTTAGATACCATTTATTCTATAGTCGCTATATATAGCGGCAATATATGATGGCTAGATTTGATTTTCAGGTATACACATTATGAGTGGCCGTTAGATACCATTTACTCTATAGTCGCTATATATAGCGGCAATATATGATGGCTAGATTTGATTTTCAGGTATACACACTATGAGTGGCCGTTAGATACCATTTATTCTATAGTCGCTATATATAGCGGCAATATATGATGGCTAGATTTGATTTTCAGGTATACACACTATGAGTGGCCCGTTAGATACCATTTATTCTATAGTCGCTATATATAGCGGCAATATATGATGGCTAGATTTGATTTTCAGGTATACACACTATGAGTGGCCGTTAGATACCATTTATTCTATAGTCACTATATATAGCGGCAATATATGATGGCTAGATTTGATTTTCAGGTATACACACTATGAGTGGCCGTTAGATACCATTTATTATATAGTCACTATATATAGCGGCAATATATGATGGCTAGATTTGATTTTTAGGTATACACACTATGGGTGGCCGTTAGATACCATTTATTCTATAGTCACTATATATAGCGGCACTATATGATGGCTAGATACATTTATATATACTCTTCAAAAAAAGAAACGCAAAAGGGTACAAATGGGTTATAACTCCGATTTTATGTTTCCTACCGGTTCATGCTTTGTGAATATAAGGTCAATGCATGTCCCAAACACATTCCCACGGTTACATTCGATAAAACGCAGCTACTGTACAATAAAGTTCCAAAATGTGAATATTCGCAAAAACGCAGCCACGTGCAAACCATGTCACCACTGCACGTGCGTTGTCTGCACGTGCAACATGAACACCGACAGTATAAAAGTGCAGGGTGTTCGCTTGCCTGGCCTCTGTATCTGGCCGACAGTTGACAATCCAGGACATGCCACGTCTCAGTGAACCGCAGAGAAACAATGCCATCGGCCGACTAGACGCAGGCGAATCCAGAACGGCCGTTGCCAGGGCATTCCATGTGTCCCCAAGCACCATCTCCAGACTGTGGGACCGTTACCAGCAACATGGATCAACACGTGACCTCCCTAGATCCGGTCTACCACGGGTCACTACCCCCGGGCAGGACCGCTACATCCGGGTACGCCACCTTCGGGAACGATTGACTACTGCGACCTCCACAGCCGCAGCAATACCAGGTTTGCGCAGGATATCCGCGCAGACCGTACGGAACCGCCTACGTGAGGTAGGAATTCGTGCCAGACGTCCAGTTCGAGGTGTCATCTTAACACCACAACACCGTCGACTCCGACTGCAGTGGTGCCAGATTCATCGACAATGGCCTCAACTGCGATGGAGACAGGTGTGGTTCAGTGACGAGTCCCGATTTCTGCTCCGACGTCATGATGGAAGATGTCGCGTGTATAGGCGTCGTGGTGAACGTTATGCGGCAAACTGCGTGCAGGAAGTGGACAGATTCGGCGGGGGTAGTGTCATGGTGTGGGCAGCCATCTCACACACTGGCAGAACTGACCTGGTCCACGTGCAGGGCAACCTGAATGCACAGGGCTACATTGACCAGATCCTCCGGCCACACATCGTTCCAGTTATGGCCAACGCCAACGCAGTGTTCCAACATGACAACGCCAGGCCTCACACAGCACGTCTCACAACGGCTTTCCTACAGAACAACAACATTAATGTCCTTCCTTGGCCATCGACATCACCGGATTTGAACCCAATTGAGCATCTATGGGACGAGTTGGACCGACGCCTCCGACAGCGACAACCACAGCCCCAGACCCTGCCCGAGCTGGCAGCAGCCTTGCAGGCCGAGTGGGCCACCATCCCCCGGGACGTCATCCGTACTCTGGTTGCTTCAATGGGCAGGCGGTGCCAGGCAGTTGTCAACACACGCGGAGGCCACACCCGGTATTGATTCCAGATGACCTTGACCTTGGTGGTGTGTCCTATCACTTACTCACAATGGACTAGAGGGAATTGTGAACAATCCTGCAACATTTGGTAATTATCAGACTCACCATTCAATAATTAAATCAATTCTCCAAATGTTACGACAATGTGGTTTTGCGTTTCTTCTTTTGAAGAGTATATTTTCGGTTACTAATTGAAAATATAGCTTTTTGGGACGAAACTACTTTTACACTACTTATGATCAGTTAAATGCTGCTTATTATTTTGTTTCCTGTTGAAGCTTTTGAGTTTTTAAAAACGTTTCGCCATTCTAACCTTTATCAGGAAAAATCGGATATCTTAAGACAGTATCCAGTTATTTATTTTACATATATATCAATTCCTTTTTTCTTGTTTGATAGTTTGATTCGCCTATTTTCTTTCGGGACGGGACGTAGCCCAGTAGTAAAGCGCTCGCTTGGTGCGCTGTCAGTGTGGGATCGGTGGGCCCGCTGGGCTATTTCTCTTCCCAGCCAGTGCACAATGATTGGTATTCCAAAGGTCATGGTATGTGCTATCCTATCTATGAGGTGGTGCGTATAAAAGATTCCTTGCTACTAATGGAAAACATATGTCAAAATTACCAAACTTTTGACATCCAATAGCCGATGATTAATAAATCAATGTGCTCTAGTGGTTTCGTTAAACAAAACAAAAACTTAACAATTTATCTTTCCGATAGAACACACATACATGGGGTGAATTAGGAAGAAGACTGCGAGATCACGTCATCTTTTCTGTCAGTCTCGTAGATCGTGAACAATTTGAAACTGCAGTTCGGTAAAACCGAATGTCATGACGCACACATAAGATAAATCACCAAGTGTTTAAGTATGGCTTTGAACAAACATCGATGCGGACTGTCTTACTACTATATGCAATTCTTCAATCAATCCATACAGTTTGGTATCGCGAGTTTTGTTTAAATGTCTACATTGTAGTTTAATTATGAATTGTGGTTGCGTTAGAAGAATCGTTTGCCACAAACAAGGAATAAATAGATAGTTAAATCATGTGACCACAACATTTTGGTAAGCGATGCATCTTCCCTGATCTTCCCTGGTAATAGCCCTAAAGAAATGCGCTTGTCGTGTTGAATCATATTGAGTAATTGTCGGATTTTTAAAATTATGTTCGTTGTGATAAATATAGTACTATACTGGTTCCAGGAACAAACGTGACATCATATCGTATCGTATCGTATCGTGTCGTGTCGTGTCGCGTCTCGTCCTGTCTCGTCCCGTCTCGTCTCGTCCCGTCCCGTCACGTCACGTCATGTTATGTCATATATTATATCATATATGTTTTGTGTCGTGTCGTATCATATCATGTATACTATCCTACATCATACATAAATGTCTGACGTTCTCTTTATTAATGCAGTATTTGCCTATTCTGGGATAATTATGGCCCATTCTCCCCGTAGGTTACCCGTAATTAAATAGCATCCAGCTTTTTTGTGACAGAAACATCTTTCTGATACTAAAGTAATGGATTTTTTCTTCCACTGTACCAAATACACCAGCGAGCTGTAATATAAATCAATATTTGATTCATTTGAGTAATTATTATTGGGATTTATTAACGTCTTACAGATGCCAGCGAGCCAGCCAGCAGCGATGTGTGCGTAGTTGGCGTCGGACACACGTGGAATGGGGTTCACATCGATCCAACGTAGCCTCGGTTACCACTACTTCCCGCTAATGGCCAGTTCATTATACTGTTTCCAGGTAACAGTGTTTGTACAAGATTAATATTACATAGACATATTGATTACGTTTTTGTGGTTGCAATATCAATGTCTGTATATTTTTGAAATTAAAATGAAAAAAAAACAAAACAAAAAACAACCCAACAACCCCAAAGTTTACATCATTTAACTATAAAAACCGGAAGTTATGAAAATCCTCAAATTCCAAGAGAAGAAACATTTGTCCAAACATAGATGAGACAAAAAAAAGAAAAAAAAAAGAAAAAAGAAAAGAAAAAGAGTACATTTTACTACATTGTAAGGAATCTCATGAATTAAGAATCATATATTAAAAGACTTAATCATTAAAAATAATCATAAACAAAAAATTGTCTTCCAAGATAAACTTAAAATATGTTTATTAATGTTAAACCCTTTAAATATACAAGATTGCATGTGTGTGTGTGTGTGTGTGTGTGTGTTTGAGTGTGTGTGTTTGTGTGTGGTGTGTGTGTTTGAGTGTGTGTGTGTATGATGTGTGTATACGTGTGTGCGAGTGTGTTGTGATGTGTGTGTGTATGTACATGTGTATGTGTGTTTGTGTGTGTATGTGTGTGTGTATGTGTGTGCGTGTGTGTGTGTGTGTTATGTCTGTGTGTGTTTTATGTATGTGTTTGTGTGTGTGTGTGTGTGTGTGTGTGTGTGTGTGTGTGTGTGTGTGTAACCAGGTGGTATATTAGTGATTTTAAGCTATTGCACTGCACTGTACACAAACACACATGCATTGAGTTTTAATCAGTGGGTTCACACTTTGGATCAGTAACAGCAGCGTGGGATGGTATTTGACTGTTGGCCACTGGGGGTTTGGGTAAACGGTTTAACGTGCATATATACCACGAAGGTTTCACGCACGCCTGTCCTGGGCTTAATCTCTGGCCTTTGCCAGTGACTAAGTCCAGGACAAGGGGGGGGGGGGGGATGAGTTTGAAGTGGGCAGAATTTTGAATAAGTATTTAGTAGCGTCCAGCGACTGCGCGGACCGACTAGTAGACACCGAAAATGGGCCGTGTTCTGACTGGCTGAATTTCGATTCCTTCGGATCTAACTAGAAAAACCTAAATCTACGGAGAATAACTGCACCTAGCATCATGTCCGGACTAAGAATTTAAACCCAAAAATAAGTTTGACTGCTCGGCCGAAAAGGTTTTAAGGTGATTTGAGCAATTGAACGGGCGCCAAAGTAAAATGCGTTGGACTATTTATAAAAAAATAAACATAAGAATTTTGAAGCTCGATCGAAAGGTATTTAAAGTCCAACTAAGCCCAAAAAGGAGGTTACCTGTCCTAGTTAAGGTTAGCGTCTACGGGGAGGAGATGGTGTAGCTGTTGTTGTAATGGGGCACCAACTTCCTGAAGTCGTGCGCCCAGAGGCGTTGGGTCAGTGGGAGGTACTGGGCGCCGGCGATGATCTTGATGAGCCTGTGGACGGTGTGATTGTCCATCTCTTTGAAGAGGATCCCTTGCCTGTACAAGCCATCCCGGCGCGAAGTGATGACCAGGACCTGCCCGATTCCCCGTAGATCCCCAGGATGGATGGCGATCTGGTTGCCATCCTGGAAGGTCCTAAAAGTTTCCTCATGGATCCCGCCTGGCAGTTTGTAGGGATCCGTGACGTCACAGACCACGTACTTGGCGTACTGGCTCTTGATCTTTGTCTTCGAGAGCTGCCACTGGTCCCTGGCGGAAGCAGAAGGCCGCGTCTTGGCTGGTTGGTCACCCGGGGGGGGGGGGGGGGGTCACGGCCTTCCGCTTGGCAACTCCAACATCCACTGTCGCCATCGCGGAGTCCCCCGTGGGTGGGGGTCTCGACGCTGATGGGCGACGGGCGAGAACAGGTGATGCGGGCCGTGGTGCACTGGGATGCTCCTCTTTCCGCTTCTGAACGGTCGGTGCGGTCGGTTGACGAGTCGTCTCCTTCCGCTCCGTCTGGATTGGTCGTGGTGGGGGCAGCGACGCAGACGGGACCGCCGCTGGCGGTTGAGCCACCAGCTTTGTCCCCGCCTGAGCTGTCCCTGGCGCACGTTTCTTCTTCCTTGTCCTCTTCCTCGTGTTTGAAACCGCGTCCCCGTACACCAAGTACGCGACGCGGTATTCCAACAGCAAGCCGTAGCTAGCCATCAATCCCCCCAGGGGGGGGGGGGGGGGGGGTAGGTTGAGAGCACACGAAACAACGTCTAGTTTCATCGCTAGTTCGCTTGGGAGTCGGTTGACCACTGACCTGTGACTTCGACCTCGGCTCTGCAATTGGCTAATTTGACTAAGCCAACTGGTGACCAATTATTCTTTTTAAAATCTCACCTGGCAAGAAGACATGTTTTTCTTTCTCTAAAAGTTCGCCATCTTTGAAATCCTGAGGTTAGTTTTCTTTATCTTTTCTTATTTGCACTTCTTTATATTAATATGCATAAAGTCAAATATAATTAAGAAGTAATTGTAGTTTTGTAAATTATAGTTAGTATTAAATATAAATCTGTGTGAAGATTAGACATAAACATTATTTAGTTTTAAAGTAATGCTGGCTTATTTAATAGTTGGATTATACATTCATTTATATCTAAGATGTATATGGGTGTAATAATTGAAGTATAATTATAATAAACCTTGTGGTAGCTTAATGATTAATAATTACTAGTATTCATTTAGCATGTCGATAAGAAATAGAAAATGCCTGTATTTGTATATATTATGTATGCTTGTGATCCATATTTTAGTATTACTTTATTTGTTTTGTAGATAACTGATCAAGACCTTCAATCTCTGTGTTGCCTTAAAGCCCCAGTCCCACTCTGGCGATTTTTGGCTGCGAACTAATACGAACCGGCATTCGTTGCGCATCGTGCATCAACGTAAAGGTTCGAATTACTTATTATTAGTTCGCTGCCTCTTTCGTATTAGATCGGCCACAACCGCAGGCCAATACGATTGTTTTGAAATGTTCAAAACATTCGCAGGGGTCCAGCGAACTGAAGCCTATTCGTACTGCATCGTGTCAATTCATGTCAATTCTTGTTGGTTCGTATCTCATCATTGTGCATTCCTTTCAGTTCGTTGCGGATTCGCACCGGTTCGTGTTGCTTTCCTGGTGCGATTCGAAACGATGAAATAAGGTGTGCAACGATAACATACAAATCAATAAGAATTGACACGGTGTAGACACGGTGTACAACGATGCAGTAGGAATGTATGGACCGAACTAACACGAACCAGTGAGAATCGCAACGAATTGACAGGAATGCACAACAGGGGACAGGGGACAGCTACCACTCCCTCATGTACAGCTTCAAAGTGGCTCATAACACCATCTCGAAGATTGTGCTTGAGGTGAGCAGTGCCATTGTGGCAGTGGAGGTCATCTTCTGCCCAACGACACCTCAGGAGTGGCAGGCGATTGCAGATTTGTTTGCAGCGAAATGGCAGTTTTTCCACGCCCTGGGCGCCCTTGATGGCAAACGCGTGCACATCCGATGTCCGGCCAAGGGGGATCATTGTACTACAATTACAAGGGCTTTCACTCTGTCATTATGAGTTCAAGTTCATGTGGATCGACATCGGGACGGCCGGCTCCCACTCCGATGCCCAAGTCTTCAACCACAGCGAGCTGAAGGACGCCATCGATATAGATTGAGGGGCGGAGCTTTCTTGCGCTTGATGGGTGGCATATCATTGCCCGTCCGAGTCTCCTGCTGTGGGGATCTCTCCACCGGGTCAGTAGGCAGATCACCTTCTTCTTCGCTGGAGGTGACTTGTGGAGGTGGGCTAGCTTTCCGGGTGGGCGGGGCCTTGGCCTTCGCCTTGTCGCGCCCAGCAGGACCCCCGTGGCCCTTCCTAATTATGGAACCTCTTGGCATGATCTCTTCACTCTAGCAGAACTGCAGATGTACTGGACTGGAAACTCTATTTACGTGTCCCTATCCACGAAGGTTCAGGCACACCCACCACGGATTTAGCCTCTGACTTCGCCAGTGACTAACTCCGGAGCAGGAAGGGGGGGGGGGGGGGGGTAAGTTTGAGGTGGGCGGAATTTGGAAGAAAGCCATTTAGTAAGGTCAACGCGAGCGCGGACCAAATAGCAGACACTTCGTAAACTTGAAGTACACCGATTGGGAGCCGTGCTCTGATTGGTTGAATTTCGATTCCTCGGTGAAGCCTGTATTTTACCTAAGTCTACAAAGAGTAACTGCATCCAAATACATGTCCGGACTCTAAAATTTAACCCAAAATAGTTAAGACTGCTCAGCCAAAAGGTTTTTAAGGTGATTTTGAGCAATTGAACGGGCGCCAAAGTAAAATGCGTTAGACTACTTATAACAAAATAAACATAAGAATTTTGAACTGCTTCCAAAACGTTTAAAGTCTAACTAGCCCAAAAAAAGAGGTTGTTACCTGTCCTAGGAAAGGTTGGTGTCTAGGGGGATCCGATGTAGTCGGTGATCTCGAGATGCAGGAGGAACTGCCGGTAATCGGAGTCTGCTAGCGACTTGGTGATTGGACGGTAGTGAGGACCCGCGACGGTTTTAAGGACACGATGTAATGTCGGGTTGTCCATCTCCGATAGTAGCAGACCTTGATTAAATCTTCCGTTCCGGCGGATGGTTACGCACACTGCGCTTTGTCCCTCCCGCATCTTGAGCCGGTGCACCGCGAATTCCCCCTCGTTGAGTCCGTCGGGTAGAGGTTGGTATGCCTGCTCCTTGGGACGACTCATCAGGAGGCGTACGTCTGTGAGATTTGTCTTGACCAGCTGTTGGTAGCGCTGTTGGAGACGGCCGGCCTGCAGTGACCACCGCTCCACTGGTTCTGTCCCCGGCTGCGGGGGTTGAGAGGGGCGACTTGGCTTGGCTGGAGTGGCACTCGGGGTAGTGTTCGCCTTCCTCCTCTTCACAACTGGTTCTTTCCGGGCCTGCGCCTCAACGGGTGTCGTCGACTGGATCGGCGACACATCGGAAGCGCTTGAGTAGGAACTGCTGCAGGAGGCCGATTGAACGGGGTGACACAGATGGCTGTGTCAAGCTCGTCCAGTTCGTCTTCTTCCAAGGGGACGGAAGCCGAGACAGCCGGGGCCGGAACCTCTTCCATCTTGGTCGTCTTCCTCGGTTGAGTGGCGTTGGGCGGTCTAACAGAAGGAGTCGCCGCCGGCGGTTTAGCCACCGGTTTTGACCCCCCCTGCGCCGCCGCTGGCGCACGTCTCCTTTTCCTCCACCTTCCTTTCTTCTGTACCCGGTCTCCGTACACCAAGGTCACGGTTGCCCGTGACCCGGTGTACGAGACGCGGTATTCAATCAAGCTTCCATAGGTGGCAATTAGTCCCCCCAGGTGGGGGGGGGGGGGTAATTGAACAGCGCACTCGACAACGTCTAGTTGGATAGGCTGCATATTTGAAACGGCAGATGTACTGAGGATCGCTGTGAATGCTGGCGATATTTATACAATCGTGACCCACCGTACTAAAGTACTATTCAAAATTATACACAGGTGATTTTTCAATCTTATATATTAGTTATGAAAATCCCTGGAATAAAAACCATAAAAATGTGTCAGTATTATCATGACCTGTTATGGTATTCAAATAACCGGTAGAAAAAATTACAATAAATGACCTGTTATAGATAGAAATATGAGATATATTTACAATTTTACTGCAAAACATATGTAATATGAAACAGACTATAACACCAAGTTTGATATTGAACACACCTGAGACTATAACACCCAGGTTTATGTTGATTACACTTGACAGGTGAAATCACAAGTACTAAGCTAAGCAGAGAGGTGATCTCAGGTGTGTTCAATATCAAACTTGGTGTTATAGTCTGTTTCATATTACATATGTTTTGCAGTAAAATTGTAAATATATCTCATATTTCTATCTATAACAGGTCATTTATTGTCATTTTTTTCTACCGGTTGTTTGAATACCATAAAAGGTCATGATAATACTGACACATTTTTATGGTTTTTATTCCAGGGATTTTCATAACTAATATATAAGACTGGAAAATCACCTGGGTATAATTTTGATTAGTACTTCAGTGCCTATTGGATCTCACTGTTTCATATTGATTCGTACTGGTTTGTACTGGTTCCTACTAATTCTCATCGTGTTCGCATAGCATCTCATCGCATCCGTATTTATTCTCCGTCACCATCGTACTGCGTTGTACTGCATCGTAATGCCATCGCATTGCATCCTACCAGTTCGTGTTCAGTTCTTATTGATTCGCACATATCATCGTACCGCATCATATTAATTCTGTCTTGAGGTAGAACCAATGCGGACACCGAATTTTTTAACAAAATATCGCCACCATTCGCAGGCGAATCCATTTTTCTTTATTCGTATTGATTCCCCAAACTATTTGCCACAGTGGGACTGGGGCTTTACGTCCATAGCGAAAGGTAGACTATTGTTTGTTTCTTTAGGTCACGGCCCGTGCAGTATATTCACTGCTCGTGCTAATTGTGTACTGTGTAAATGTGTATTTTTCATTATATTGTGAATGTAACTTAGTTTAGATTATTTATTAATGTTTAGTTTTATACATTGAGAATATGTTACCATATGGGTTATTTATTAATGTTAAATTAATAAATATTTAATTATATGCTTGAAGTAGCGCTTATTCAATTAGTTTATATAATTGTGTTTTCTTTATTTAAAGAGTATTCTATTTTTTGTATAAACATACTGCAGAGAGTATATTTGTATAACTTAAGAATATATTTGTACAACTTTAGTATCTTTTTATGCGGATGTATATATCATGGTGTTTTATATGTTTTAAGATTATTGTTATTGTTTTACAGGATTTTGTGCTAGACTACGTACCCTCAATAAAGAACCCAATCAAATTGCTTTCGTCTTTTGTTGACGATTAGTGAAAGTAACGTGTGTGTGTGTGTGTGTGTGTGTGTGTGCGTGTGTGTGTTACATTGATGACCACGTATTCTTTTATTTACTGTTTATACCTATTTCTAGAGATGCGTGGTATAACCGGGAAATATTTTGAACAATACGTATCGCAATATTTTTCTAGTGTACCGGTATGTTGCGCTTGTATGTTTTATAGGCCTACGTGTGTTAGGTCACACGTATCATATATTTTCAAAGAAAACCTACCAGTTTAGAAAAGAAACAATAGCTTCACTTATTCGAAACGAATCTTGATTGACTGGTGTATCATTTTATTAAGTACATGAAATTAGAGCACTTTATAAATTCTAATAATGTAGAATTGGTCTTTGCAATATATCGTGGCGGTATTAGATTCCTGTATCGCAATATATCGTGGCGGTATCAGATTCCTGTATCGCAATATATCGTGGCGGTATTAGATTCCAGTATCGCAATATATCGTGGCGGTATCAGATTCCTGTATCGCAATATATCGTGGCGGTATCAGATTCCTGTATTGCAATATATCGTGGCGGTATCAGATTCCTGTATTGCAATATATCGTGGCGGTATCAGATTCCTGTATGGCAATATATCATGGCAGTATCAGATTCCTGTATCGCAATGTATCGTGGCTGTATCAGATTCCTGTATCGCAATATATCGTGGCAGTATCAGATTCCTGTATGGCAATATATCGTGGCGGTATTAGATTCCTGTATGGCAATATATCTTAGCGGTATTAGATTCCTGTATGGCAATATATCGTGGCAGTATCAGATTCCTGTATCGCAGTGTATCGTGGCAGTATCAGATTCCTGTATCGCAATGTATCGTGGCTGTATCAGATTCCTGTATCGCAATATGTCGTGACAGTATCAGATTCCTGTATGGCAATATATCGTGGAAGTATCAGATTCCTGTATGGCAATATGTCGTGGCAGTATCAGATTCCTGTATGGCAATATATCGTGGCAGTATCAGATTCCTGTATGGCAATATATCGTGAAAATATCAGATTCCTGTATGGCAATATGTCGTGGCAGTATCAGATTCCTGTATCGCAATATGTCGTGGCAGTATCAGATTACTGTATCGCAATATATCGTGGCAGTATCAGATTCCTGTATGTCAATATATTGTGAAAGTATCAGATTCCTGTATCTCAATATGTCGTCGCAGTATCAGATTCCTGTATGGCAATATATCGTGGCAGTATCAGATTCCTGTATGGCAATATATCGTGGCAGTATCAGATTCCTGTATGACAATATATCGTGGCAGTATCAGATTCCTGTATGGCAATATATCGTGAAAGTATCAGATTCCTGTATCGCAATATGTCGTGGCAGTATCAGATTCCTGTATCGCAATATATCGTGGCAGTATCAGATACCTGTATCGCAATATGTCGTGGCAGTATCAGATTCCTGTATGGCAATATATCGTGGAAGTATCAGATTCCTGTATGGCAATATATCGTGGCAGTATCAGATTCCTGTATGGCAATATATCGTGAAAGTATCAGATTCCTGTATCGCAATATGTTGTGGCAGTATCAGATTCCTGTGTCGCAATATGTCGTGAAAGTATCAGATTCCTGTATCTCAATATGCCGTGGCAGTATCAGATTCCTTTATGGCAATATATTGTGACAGTATCAGATTCCTGTATGACAATATATCGTGGCAGTATCACATTCCTGTATGGCAATATATCGTGGCAGTATCAGATTCCTGTATGGCAATATATCGTGGCAGTATCTGATTCCTGTATGGCAATATATCGTGGAAGTTTCAGATTCCTGTATGGCAATATATCACTTTTTCAAAATCTTCGGCAATACCTATCACTACCTATTTCATATTTCTATACTATTATGTTAATTAGTTAAACATGTTAGTTTGCACTGCTGGAGTTTGGCTTTAATATGCTAATTTAATTCTAATGAACTGCTTATCTATCCGTGTATTTGTAGAATGGTTGTCTATATATTTTCATGCCGTACACAAAGGAAGATATAATTTATCTTAGTTTTTGGCGTTGCATGTTTTTACTTACAATTTTGAATCTCTTGCTATTTTAACATTATGTGACCTAAGGGAATACAATTTTGACCGAATGTGGTCAATATCCATAAAGTAATGAGAGTAAAATATTAAAATTACAGTTCACATACGTCTTAGCCAGTTCCATCTTCAGCAGGGTTATCATTGTTTTGAGGCCACTCGATACACAGACAGCGTATCAAGATATATTACAATGACTCATCTCATCTTCTTTAAATCAGACTAGACACAGACGTTTTTAAATACTCAATCACGTGTTTTTATTGGTGCCAACCGGCCTCGGTGGTGTCGTGGTTAAGCCATCAGACATAAGGCTGGTAAGTACAGGGTTCGCAGCCCGGTTCCGTCCTCCCACCCGTAGGTGTAAGACCACTACTATACACCCTCGTCTCTCTCACTAGCCACTAACAATTAACAACTAACCCACTTTCCTGGACAGACAACCCAGGTAGCTTAGGTGTGTGCCCAGGATAGCGTGCTTGAACCTTAATTGGATATAAGTTGAAATGAAAAAGAAATGAAAAGAAATATTAGTGTCATCTATATTAGTCGCAAAAATACCTCATATTCCGATGTTCAATATCCTGGAATCTGATATGTGCACATATTCTTAAGAAGAAATACTTTTACTAATGAGCGATTTCTATTCAAGACCAAACACATTGTCTGGTTTCATGACTGATGATGATAATACGTTTTATTTGTGTCTTTGTTTACAGATCGTCAACATGTCCATCTCAAGATAACAATGATGTAAATGTATCGGTTAAAAATATTACAGAAATATAGACAAGTTATAGCAGGTCAGCCTTGTCTCTAGGAACAACGTTTTCAAACAGTCTACTCCCAACAAAACATGGTTCAATGTATCTTGCATTACTAAGCAGAGAGACTAAGCAGAACACTATTTTAAAAATCTAAATAATGGACAGTGAACGTCGGAAGAAGGTTATACCAATCATATGACGCTATTCGACCCCCAAACAAGAACTCATCAGTAATGCAGCACATTTTTATTATTGGTTCTGTCCGAAATAAGCCAATTGATAAATATAGAACATTTTTCAAACAGCGAGCAACTGATAGAGGCCCCCATGGGGAGATTTTGGTCAAAGTAATAATTCCCATCAATTTTTATATATTTTACCGAAACATTTTCTGGGTCGATATAGTCATTCACGGAAAAATCGTCTGGGTAAGAAAGGTGATGAATTACCTGGAAATCTGTTTTGTTTGTTTTTTGACGCCAACCCTAAGGGAAAAATTCTTAAATTTGGAAGTATTTTATAAGAGAAAGTCCAGCACTCTGCCAGCATGTATTGTTTTTTTGTTTTTTTTATTTTATTTGTTTAGCTAATAATCTGGGTGCTTGTTTGACACTGACAAGATGTTTTGCCGTAGTAGATTCCATGGGACCATTATAGTAGGAGAGAAAAACCAAACCTAAAGCCATTTAACAAATCTAACTTAGAATGCTCGTCGGGATATTTGCGTAAATGTGATTCTAATACAGTGTATTTGATTCGTGTGTATACCAGAGAAGTTGGTTCGCTGTTGCATTAGTGGCGACTGTTTCCTCCGAATTGACGAAAATATTGGAAACTGGGATGGGCTTCAACACACTTGTCGCATGAATGACTGAATCTGCAGCGGGAATTAAACATAGATTTGCCCTTGTAACCCCAGCAATAGTTTGTTGTGGTGCGCGTCATTAATGTCGACATTCCAGTTTGATTAATAGCCGTAGCACGACTCCGATATGAGGTCATCTGGCTGATATCAGTATTAGCGGTAAAAGCGCTTCTCTCATGTGTTATTCCTGTTAGTACGACGTACATTGCCCACTTTTCGCAGTCAGTTATCCCCCATGAAGAATTTGGATAACGTGTTTTTGTTGTTTTTTTAAAGACGAAACTATACATCATAATTAACCCAACCGGTTGCCATATTTCAAACGTTCTTGTGCCTTATATGGAAAATGTTCAAGCATTATGCTTATGTATACGATAAAAACCGTTGTCCAAGTGTGAATGTTTGGAATGGGTTTGTTGGGAGAGTTGATAATTGCGAGATAAACACTATTTCGCCCTTTGATGTTGTGCTATCAAACTTGAGAAGCAACGACATTTCTATATACTCTCGTTTCTAAATTTTCTCCTTTAACTTTAGCGAAATATGGTCTGCTACACTATCAAAACTACTCTCCTCTAGTATGTGAATGGTATCATTGTTTACAACCCGAGGAGGCGCCGACAGTGGAGGAAGGGAGGACGGGGATGTGGATTATTGAAACAGAATGGGTGTGCAGTAAAATACTATCAAAATTTATTGTCGGTACCTGCTACTACTACCGTGTACACACTCACCGATCACAATCTCCGCGACAGGAACTGCGCTGGGTCCCTCCCTGGTAGAAGTCGGTTCTTAAACTTGATTAGAAACAGTTGTTTTCTTTCTCATCTGGCGAACACTCTGTGCTCTACCTGACGTCCCTCATTTTAATGCCATCCGTGACCGCACGGACATGGCTGATTGTGGGGGGTTTTCACGAGGCACGTCTGTCACTCAATAAAGAAATAATACAAATAGTCCTAGACATATAGTTTATAAACAATTTTGACTTTGATTAAAATAAGTCTTAAAAATCAGAAGAGACCAATTTGAATTACAGATGATGAAAAAGTACTATGATATTTATAGGATAATTCTCTGTTAATTTTCCAAACACGTCTATCAGATGACTCAAGGTACACACAAATAGAGGGAGTGACGTATTTAAAATGACTAATTTTACGCTGTACCACATATAATTAATTAACATATACTATACAATGGAACTGATCCTAACACAAAACTATCTAAAAATTTCATTAAATACAATTATCGGGTATCAATTACCTATAATTATTATTAATTCCGTCTCTGATAACAAAACGGTATTATGTTTCAATGACTAGTGAAAATGAAATAGCAATAGTTCTGGCCAAATACTGCTATTATGCCTTTGAAGTAAGAAAATCCCATCATAATAATTATTATTTGGCAGTACGACAGAAATAACTATTAGTTAATAGTTTTCTTTGTCATATATTAACAATTTATTGTCAAATATTGGCTTTAAGACCATGCAACTTGTATGTATCCCGTTTTTTGCAACGTTTTTTTGTTTGTGGTTTTGTGTATCTTCAGAACGTAACATCTTTAAAAGATAAGATATTGCAGCCATTAATACAATCGCATGGTTATATATTGCCAGTTAGTACTGGTTGTCAACGCCATTCAAAACGGCCGTTATTTTGAAATGTATACCTGTACCATTCCGCACACAAGACTAAACGAGATGAATGAAGAGAGTTGCTTTCAAATTGTATTGGCACTTAATGCTTTGAATTTACCATAGTTTGACACCCAATAGCCGATGTATTGTTCGTGCTGGGGTGTCGTTAAACATCTATTATATTCTGTTCTATTCAAATAGTACTGTTGTCGAACACGTCAACGAGCTCAGTGGCTGTCATCACAGGTACAAAACTGTTTTCTTTACATTCCACTGACAAAGCCGAGATCTGTTAACGTCTGGCGAAATACCATAGTAGAAGACTTAAGGTTTGTACCCCCATCCCGAGTCAGGCCACCGATCTTATCGGAGGTCGGACTCGGGATGGGCGTGTTCGAAACCCTAGTGGTATATGGGCACGTTAAACTAGTTATCATATCATATATCAGGTTTGGAAAGATATTTAAAACAATGTTGAATTTGAGTAGATTTGATGTTGATATGACTACGTTTTACAAAGTACCGCTGGGATGACCAGGAGTAGAAAAAGGTTGGAAGATATAAAAAAAGCTGAATTATATATTTCAAATTCTAAAACATTAATAGAACTAGTTCATGTGACAGAAATGGGCGACTTCACTGACCGTCAGCTGCTGGTAATAATCAGCTTAAAATCTTTTTAACAGGTTGTGACGGCACATGCTCTTTTTTTTTTCGCCTGGTACGATGTTAATTATTTCAGAGGGCCGTGTGCGGCGTGGTTACGTAATACCCCCGCGCGATGGTGGTCGAGCTGTTCCCAATATGCACTTAGACAAGATGGGCACTTTGTTACGTAATACCTCCGCGCGACCGTACCCCCTAATACACACTTAGACCAGGTGCGGAGGCCATGTGGCCAGTAGTTATGTAATAACTCCGGTAGAACGGTTTATGGCCGGGGTATTTCTTGCGAACTGGCGACAGTATGTCTGGTCATCTAAGAAAATATATCGACTCTGTGAGTGGTGGAAATTCACATGATAGGTGAGGGACCGCGTTGTGCCCCCAGGCGATATTCGCTGTCTCTAAGATTTTTGAATAAATAGATAGGATTTTAGAGATATCGTGGAGAAACATAGGAAGGCTGCAGGGGAACGGACGTCGTCCACTGAACGAAATATATAAGTTCAGTCCGGACGTGGTAAATATATTTTCTGCTCTGTTGTATAACCTTGATGTAATACTGTATTATACCAATATTATTTAGACAGTGTTTCCGGTAATCTGACGAAGTAAATTGTAGGCTTCACTGTTCTAAAATTATTAAAGCTTAACCAGTCATCCTACAGGACCTAGGTAAACTGTAGGTTATTGTCTTTATGGTGATATGTACCAGTATTATTTCTGTATTACAAGGTTACTGAATCAGTAGTTATGGGTTAATTAAAAATTAACCAGTTAGGAATAGAGTTGTAATTCCTTTATTAATTAAGTTCCCCTGGCAGCGTTTCTCAATTATCACACGTGTGTGTGTTGTATCACGGTGAAGTGATTAGACTATTGTGTAAACTAGACACCTAGTGATTAACTAATTAAGTGATTAGTTCTGGGGTGTTATTATTATTGTTGTTGTTAATTAATTAACTGCGGCAGATATATTCGTCAGCTTAAGGTTAATACAGATTCCAAAGTGTATTGTGTTTTGTTGTGTTTTCTAGTGAACTAACGTGCTATAATATAACTATTTATGTAAGATCGTATCTCTGATATACCTAGAGCCGAGCCACTCGGGTATTGGACTGCCCGATACAGAGAGATCTAATAGATATACAGTTAGGAGAGATATTTGGATAAACGTGTTTTATTCAGTTACGGGTATTATAGGATCCCCGTGACACAGGTTTATCAAAGTCCATGTTATATCCAAGACAAGGCACGTGTTTGCGTGATTCTCGTATCATTATAATTAGCCTCCTCTACTCCAAGCACCTTTCATGAACTCTGATTATGTGTATAATAATACGGCTTCTATTCTGTGTGTGCTATTTCACTGCGCGTGTAAGTCGGATCAGCCATTCCGGCAAGGATTAGTCTCCTCATACCTTTTGTGAAAATTAATATTTTGGGAACTAATACATTACACTTAAACTACACGTACAACGTGCTTCTTAAATGTGAATAATTCCAGTCTGGAAACAGTCTGATTTTAGAAATGGCTGAATTGGTCAACATGATTATACTTATGTTAAAAACGCCGTTTATACTTCAATGAAACTTGGTTTACCAATACAACCGGAATGTGTCATCCAGTGCATTAATTTCAATACAGTGTGATCACGTATCAATAAAAACATTAACAGGAAACTAGTATTCACAGATTGGAATTATAAAATGTTTTCAACTGTCTCATAAATTTATATATTTTACTACCGGCCTCTGTGATGTCGTGGTTAAGCCATCGAGCATAAGGCTGGTAGGTACTAGGTTCGCAGCGCGGTACCGGCTCCCACCCAATGGGTAGGTGTAAAACCACTACACCCTCTTCTTTCTCTCTAACCACTATAAACTAACCCACTGTCCTGGACAAACAGCCCAGATAGCTGAAGTATGTGCCCAGGATAGCGTGCTTGAACTTTAATTTGATTTAAGCACGATATAAGTTGAAATGAAATAAAATTAAATATATGTTCCTGATAAACTTATATTTACACTATGTACTGGGCAAATCTTGTGGCCCCTCTGAATCATCATATTTCCATATACATATACTGTTATAACGAACCAATGAAGCTGGTCCCTTGCAGTTCGTTATAAGCGTACTTTACTGTACTTACCTTTTCTGACACCCAATAGCCCATGTGTTGTTTTGTGCTGGGGTGTCGTTAAACACTCATTCATTAATCCATCCATTCATTCATTCACCCATTCATTTTATCATTCATTCTCCGAATCATCCTACTGAAAAGGGCGTTAGTGACGAAATTTCCAAACCGATTACTGCTGAACTAATTTTGGTCCTTTCAGTGACCGTCGATCTGTTTATGACAAACTTGGAGACGTAGCCCGCGTGTTTTCTACAGCTGGACCATCGTATGACATATCTGTTGGGAAACAGGTACCAATTAGCTGAGGCGGACTAATTCTGCACGGACCAGTTCATTCATCTCCACAATTGAACAGGCTACAGAAGAAGAAGAAGGAAATGTTTTATTTAACGACGCACTCAACACATTTTATTTACGGTTTTATGGCGTCGGACATATGGTTAAGGACCACACAGATATTGAGAGAGGAAACCCGCTGTTGCCACTTCATGGTGTACTCTTTTCGATTAGCAGTAAGGGACCTTTTATATGCACCATCCCGCAGACAGGATAGCACATACCACGCCCTTTGATATACCAGTCGTGGTGCACTGGAAATAGCCCAATGGGTCCACCGACGGGGATCGATCCCAGACCGACCGCGCATCAGGCGAGTGCTGTACCACTGGGCTACGTCCCGCTCCAAAAGGCTACGGAGTAAACATATGGCTGTTCGTGATGTAGCATATAAACGTATTAACAAGAAAGATAGTGCCAATTGAATGTCGGAATGCATCATTGAACATATTTATTAAGCATATTTATTAAGCAAATTTATTTATTAAGCAAATCACTATTTATTTCCGAAGAAATATATTAATCAACATCTTAACATGTGAATTTTCTAAACGAATAATAGTAGTGTCATGAACAAAAATACTGTATAAAGTCAGTTGTGTGTGTGGGTGTCTGTGAGAGTGTATGTATGTGTGTGTGCGCACGCGGGTGTTGAAACGTGTGGGTATGCAGAAGGGTAGTAGTTGTAGTAGAGGTCGTCGTTGTAGTAATAGAAATACTAATAGTCGTAGTAGTAATAAAAATAAATGATATAATATAATATAATATATTTATGGAGTTTTTTACAAATTGAACCATAGGGAAAAAATTATACAAATTGCATTCATGGACAAATTATAAATGGCTTTCTGACATGAATCGCATTTGTCCTTTCAAAACGTCCGGCTACAAACGACCGTTGAAGAAAAGTGGTGCTCGTAAAGAAGCCATTTCCCAACAGCATTGTTCGCGAGCTAACATGATCTTCGACTATGTACCCTGTCTATTAGTATGCATTCTTTCTATTAAGCCGCCCAGACATTGCTCGACGTGAAAGAACAAAAGAATCATTACAAAAGATCTGTCAGCCTCACAATGGAAGCTTCTGTAGCTTTAGGAACAAGTTAAAGTTGGCCACCAGACGCTCTTGTGTTTTATGTCAGTCTTGATAAACAACTTTCACATCAAGTAATACGATTCTAACCAGGGCTAAGTGTGTTTGTTTTGTTTAACGACACCACTAGAGCACATTGATTATTATACATCGGCTAATGGATGTCAAACAATTGGTAATTTTGACATGTAGTCATAGAGAGGAAACCCGCTACAAGTTTTTGATTAGTAGCAAGGGATCTTTTATATGCAGACAGGATAACACATACCACGGCCTTTGATATACTAGTCAACACGACAATATGGTAAACAACATCTGCGACTAATCAGTCAACCATTTGACAGGTGCTTACATCCACTGAAGGTTCAATCACGACTGTCTTGGGCGGATGTGTCCAAGACAGGCTGTGACTAACATTAATGTTCTGTTAAATATTACAGAAAGTTCAAGACAGGCTGTGACTAACATTAATGTTCTGTTAAATATTACGGAAAGTCCAAGACAGGCTGTGACTAACATTAATGTTCTGTTAAATATTACGGAAAGGCCTAAAACAAAGTTTGTCTTGTTTGACGACACCACTAGAGCACATTGATTATTAATCATCGGCTATTGGATGTCAAACGTTTGGTATTTTGACATATAGTCTTAGAAATCAAACCGGCTAAAAATTTTCCATTAGTAACAAGATATCTTTTATATGCCCCATCCCACAGACAGGATAGCACATACCACGGCCTTTGGTATACCAGTCGTGGTGCACTGGTTGTGATGGAAAGGACTAATCCTAAGCGTTGATGTTTTTTTTACGTTTGCTAAACACCCACCAACCCCTCCCCCCAAAAACCCCACAAAACAAACAAACAACAAAAACAAACAAAAAAACTTCCCCAACAGCAACACCGATTTATGCCATTAACATGAGATTATTTAATTTAATTTCTATGGGTACTGGAAAACCTTACTTCACACCTCACACCTTCCCACTGGGTCAACTTTTCATTCACAGTTAGTACGGATTAACACTGTCTTAAGGGAAAGGAAGGACATCGTAGTGCGTTGTTTTAACAGCGGCCATTATAGATAAGCATACAGAAGACCAAGGGAATTCGTCTGTATATGAAACGTAGCACCAATGTTCGATTGGTACGGCAACTAAGACTTGTTAATATACACAGCGCACTACGTACATGACGCGGCACGTTACACGCAAGTCGTTTTTGGCTGGAACCTTACTACTGACAGTATTGATTCATCGGCCACAAGGTACGTACACGTTTTTTTGTGCTTAGTGTTCATATACACATATAATATATACATACATGAACATATATACTTATTTATATACATACATACATCCATACATACATGTAGAAACATACATTTGTAATTTTGATAGTCTTGGCGAGGAAACATGCTACATTTTTCTATTATTAGCTCCCTCTCCCTCTCTCTCTCTCTCTCTCTCTCACTCTCTCTCTCTCTCTCTCTCACACACTAATGAAGGAAATGTATTTAACGACGCACTCAACACATTTTGTTTACGGTTATATGACGTCAGACATATGGTTAAGGAATTCCGCTGTCGCCACTTCATGGGCTACTCTTTTCGATTAGCAGCAAGGGATCTTTTATATACACCATCCAACAGACATGGTAGTACATACCACAGCCGTTGATATACCAGTCGTGGTGCATTGGCTGGAACGAGGAATAGCCCAATGGGCCCACCAAAGGGGATCGTACCAGACCGACTGCGCATCGAGCGAGCGCTTTACCATTGGGCTACGTCCCGCCCCACACACTAATGAAAATTAAGTTTGATCCCATTACATTATTTCGGCGGGGGGGGGGGGGGGGGGGGGGGGTAAAACTTAGGGTCTAATCCACAAAGATGTCTTAAATAACGTCTTATCATCTTTGCAAGTCTATCGCAAAGTTACAAGACTCGTGGATTTGTTTGAGTTTTTTTAAAATTATTTTTTAGTTTTTAAACGCCACAAACATTTAAAACAGAGACAAATACTTTTTTTTAACATTACAAACATGGATGATGATGAGATGAATGGTGAAGACGCAGTATTTCCATTTCGGTATGGGACTACTTGAAGGTCCGTGCTCCACACTTGCTGTCAGTTGAACTATCTCTGTATCACCCATTGCCTGATAATCATACACTCAGGAGACACACCCATAATCGCACCCGTGAAGCGGGTGGAACTCTGTGTGTATGTGGCCTTGCACCTACCCATTGAGCCTAGCGGTGCACTCACTCTGGGATGGAGCCGGTACTGGCATGAAAAATCCCCCATTGCCCCGGATCGAACCCATTACCTACCAGCCTTTAGTCAACTTTGCATATCTCTCCCAGAGCTTCTGCGTCGGTTTGCGTCCGTTTCAGATTTGATACAAACCTTGCTTTAAATGCAACACTCGCTTTCGTCCTGTCGTCACACGCCATGTAGTGCCTCACTTCATTTATGTGTGAGGCGCAAATTTACCTGTTCGTTATAAGTATACGTAAAGGTAATCCGTAATGCATAGAGTTGTCGGATAATCATTACGGACAAATGGTAGTTGCACCTAAAGGCCATGGTACATTTGATGAATTTTTTTCGAAAACAAAATCTCCGAGACTTTTAACGATACATCACTGGCAAAAGTCTCCGAACCTTGGTAGATTGATCGTGACCTTAACACATACGCCTCAACAAACCGTGGGAATTATAAGCCAAAGCCATACAACCTGGATTTTTCATAAATGGCTACACGACTTGTCTGAAGCAATTTCCTTTTATAGTACTCAACACTCACATAATTATATTAATGACATTTTGCTTTATTTACAAAATTCTTTTCTTTGCACACCCAGCAGAGCTATAAAAACAGTTCCACTGCACCGCTTGCTTCTGCTTCCTCATTTGGGTTACGATACATCGGCGAACACTTAAGAGACTTTGTTTCGGAGATCGTTTTCAGAAATGTATGGTCAAACGTCTCGGAGACAGCTTCCGAGACCAATCTCTGAAGATATGGAAGTGTTCTATTTCGAGAGAAAAGTCTTCGAAACAAAATATTATATACCAATCATAGTCCGACTGAGAAAGTCGATTTTTTTCCAAAGTCGAAGTTTGGGTATTAAGATTTTTTAAATGTTGATTTTTGCTTAAGGACATATCATATAACATATTTCAGGCAGATAATATTCTGTCACCTTTTGGGCATTTTGAGATAATTATATAACTTTAAACCACCCCCTGTCCCAAATGTTTGGGGGTTTTGGGTTTTTTTTTGAAAACATTAACAGTCCGCCTGCCAACAACTAAACTAAACTTAGGGTTTTATTGTTTTATTTATTTATTTTTCTGAATGTACATGTTTAGGGCATTTGTTTCACAGATCCTAGGGATTACACTGTGTCTGCTTTGGGCATTTAGAGATTTTACTTTTATTTATTTAACCATTTCATTACCAATAACTGGTAATAAATAATATTTTGCCAGCAGTAGATACAAACTTATGAACTTTGCAGTTCGGTACCTACATCTTTGGAAGGTGCTGATGGAGAATCGGACACTTGAGCATGGGCAGCCTTGAGTAAAACCGGTGTTGCATCATTAGTTCGTGGCATATACCCTACAACACGCAGTCACCCCGGAACAAGGATTAGGCGGAATAACATTAGATGTGTGTCAGCCGTAAATTTCGAACCTCCATAAATGATAGCTCTCTATAGTCGCTACAGCCCTGGATTACCATGAAAACTGATGTTAATTTGTAGATTAAGGCAAGCATCCCTAATTTTGTTATTTTAGATTATTGTCATGATGGTTATTTTTAAAATAGTAAATTAAAGAAAATCCGCTCCCTCCTTTAAACAAGTAGATCAAAACAATATTCTCCACAAATGTATTCAGGAGACTGATAAACGATCGATAGCTATTAAATGTTGGAAAACACAATGCTACTTGAAAAACGAACTTTATTGCAAAATGACATGCTAACTGAAATGCATTTTTTTTTTTAATCATCCCAAAATTGGTTTCAAGGTAAATAATCAAGTCATTAAATTTAATTTAGCTCGACGTTAAAAGAAAAGAAATAACAAAACTACTATATTTTTATATGCAGTTTTTAAAACCATCTGTCAACGTAATAAATAAAACAGTACTAGTCGTCGCCCATTATGAGGAATTGCGTTTGAAATTACATTTTCTATTGTTTTGTCCTCGGTAACTGTATTTGACTGATCTATTATTAATCTGTCTACTAGCTGGTTATCCGTCTTGTTGCATGTAGGATAAAACAATCAGACAAATACAATTTCAAGCTCGGTGGAGCAGGCGAGATGTTTGAATAAATTACTAGTTACTATGGATACTGGTAGGTACTCCTGATTTATTTATATCTTCACCAATGGTGTTTTTTGTGTTTTGTTGAGTGTGTGGGGGTGGGGGTGGGTGGACTTTGTTTTTAAAATATAAATTATACAATTTATTTTTAGTCTTTTATTATATCCAAAACAGTTTTCCTTTTACGACAAGCCAAGCTGCAAATTAACAACAGCACGTTTAGTTTAGAACGGGGTAAAGTATCACACGGTACATAGGTACATGCATATTTTGTTCATACTTTTGTTACAGCGAAATTCATCACAGTTCTGTTTGACTACAGTTTATGAAGATAGGTTCTGCTCTGTTGGAGCTAATTTTTCACAGAATTCGAATGCATTGTTCACATTTTGGTGAAATATGCGCCCACTTGGTGAAAAATACCCTAAAAAGATGACAAAATGTAGCGAAAACACACTTTTCACATGAATCTCAATTAAAAATGTATTATTACCCCCTCACCTTGGCTTGACTGGGGAGCCGAAATCTATCCAAAAAAATAAGAATGGCCGTTTGGTTGAATGTTCAACCGAAAG
Organism: Gigantopelta aegis; assembly: GCF_016097555.1. Lineage (NCBI taxonomy): Eukaryota > Metazoa > Mollusca > Gastropoda > Neomphalida > Peltospiridae > Gigantopelta > Gigantopelta aegis. Next base: position 51,168,182 of record NC_054701.1, read on the forward strand.
GCATGCTACTTGCCTCCTCAAGTCGACAGTTTTTTGCAACATACCAATTAAGGTAACTGCGCATACCTCACTCAGTTCGCCAAAGGGAGCGATCAGGTGCAGATATTTGGAAGTGAGGAAGAAATGTTCCAAAATTTAAGTTCGCAGGGTGTTACTGCTGTGAGGAGGATAAAGGTTCGTCAAAACAAAGACTTGTTACCAACAAATACTTGCATATTCATCTTTAACGTCCCTACCTTCCTCAATTTGTCAAAGTTGGTTACCTTAGTATTCCGGTTGAACCCTTTATTCCAAACCTCTTGCGTTGCTTCAAATGTCATGGTCAGAACACATGTTGTGGAACACTTACATGTACTCGTTGTGGCCTTTTTAAACCATGATAGCAAGACATGTAAAATATGTGATTTGTCTCAACTGCAAAGGCAACCACTGTCCACGATGGAAGCTGGAAACACGAGTTCAACAGGTAAAGGTACAAAATAAACTATCATTCATTAATCCCAGAAAGTTGGTTGACAAGTCATATGCAGATGCAGCTTCTGCCAAAGTCGTCACTAAAAATATTGCATTCAACACAAACTTAACTTAGCATTGTGATGGAGCTAAATACAACAAACTATCTGACAATGAGCAAAAACAGGAGCGAAAAGCAGCACAAAAGACAAAGTTACTCCCCAGCAAAAGGAAATTGAAACCCAAGTGTCGCTGGATTTTAAAAATCCACCAAATAGGTTGAGCATTAGTTTCCTAAGACAGCCAATAACAGAAAGAAAAAAAAATCTACAGAAGTACTTTCAGGTCATCTGAAAACGATTGAATTTCATCCCCAGATCATTGCCGATCATAATGACCACCAGTAAAGCCAAAGATAAAACCCATACTTCATCCCGATGGAAAAAAAAGTTACCCAATGGAACTGTCGTCGGCGTAGGCCCAAGTTTGATTAATTAAGTCTTCTAATGCATAAGTATAATCCTCGTGCAGTGTTTCTTCAGGAAACCTTCCTGAAGGATGCTGACAGTATTAACATCAAAGGATTTAATCTCTGCCATAAATGTAAAGAAATTGAAAATAGAGGGTCTGGAAGCGTTTCCATTATTGTAAATGAAAACATTCCCCAGAGTAAAGTCATGTTAAAGACAAATTTACAAGCTGTGGCTGTAAAGGTCACGGCTCATAAAACTATTACTCTATGTTCAGTGTATTTACCCTAATTACAGTTTTAACCCTAGGGACTTTCAAGGTCTTCTTGATCAACTCCGAACTCCTTTTGTTATCATGGGATACTTTAATGCTCACAACACTTTGTGGGGATGCGAAGACATAAATAATAGAGGTAAACAATTAAAAGACTTAATTCTGAAAAATGAATTATTATTTTTTAATGATAAAAGTCATACATACTTTCATCCTGCAAGTCGTTCTTTCACATCCATTGATTTAATCCTTTGTAATCTATCACTTTGTCTTGATTTCTCCTGGAAAGTTTGTCCAGACCCTTGTTGCAGTGACCATTTGCCAATTCTTTTGAAGAATAATGGACCTCCATCACTTGAAATAGCTCAGAGATGGAAGTTGACAAGTCAAATTGGGATCAATGTCGGCATTTATGCAGCACCCGACTGCAACAAACTGCCATGACTGGAATCGATGATCCCATGTCTTTGTTTATATCCATCTTCAAAGATATTGCATAGGAAACTATTCCTAAGACTTCGGCAGTACTGAAGCGTTTCAATAAACTATGGTCAACGAAACTTGCAAAGATGCATTCAGTGAGCGAAAGAGGACCCTCGAGAAGTTCTAACGTGAACCTACCGGGGATAACCTGAATACTTATTGCATTTCCCCGGGCAAAAGCCTGTAAAGCTATCAGACAGAGTATGAAATCATCTTGGAGAAATCATTTGAAACATCCGTGAAATCCGTCTGGAATAGGATATGTAAAATCAAGGGAAAAAAATCCAATAATACAGTTCACCATTTGTCTGTCCATGGCACGGATGTGACGTATCATCGTGACATTGCCAAATCATTGCAGACACTTTCTCTCATAACACCTCTTCTTCTTCCAGCACAGATGTTTATACATCTATTAAAATAAAGCTGAAAAGAAACCTATTAACTTTTCATCTGGAATTGCTGAAGTATACAAGTCACTTACTTCTCTTTGGAGGAGCTGCAGGACGCTCTTTGTGGGGCCCATGATACTTCAGTAAGACCAGATGTTAGATTAAAAACGTTTTGTAGGAATGATTTGACCCATGACCAGCATTTGGTATCGGTCTTTTTTTTTTTTTTTACCTCGAGAAAGCTTTTGATACCATTGGAAGTATTGGATTTTGAAAAACCTCCATGGCATGGGCCTAAGAGGCCATATGCCTGACTTTATCTCTAATTTCTTTTTTTTAAATATGTCTTTCAAGGTACGAGTCAGATCAACGTTATCCGATTCTCACTTCCAATGGGTATGCCTCAAGGTAGCATCCTGTCAGTAACTTTACTTTTGATAACAAATATATAAAGTTATTTGATGCAAAGACGAAGGCTATCAGAACATTTAGTTTTCATTAAGTAGCTTTTATCAGTTTTCATCATTGATGTAACCGACATTTTGGAAACGCCTTCATATTTTGTTTTGTATCAAACCACCGAAAATTGTATTCGATCTTGTGCATCTAAAGAAAGATCGCACATATGCAGTTATTTATATATTAAAACAAACATTTCATGGGAATCCAAGAGTCCAAGTGAGGTACCGTGATTACATTCCTGTTTACACAGCCAGATCACTAATTCTGTAGCTTCTGCTACAGTGTTTCCATCAGACACAATAATTTCGATGAGATTGCCTTATTCAACATCATTTTTTACTGCTCAAACTATTAATATTAATCAATATATTTTTTTCGACTTGGCAAGATGATTGGGACGGTGCGGTCGCGAGCAAGCTTCATTCTGTCCAGCCAGTCCTGGGAGAGTGGCAGTCCTCGTACAGGCGTGTCCTCATCAGCCATATATATTTAACTCATTTGTTTGTTTTAAAGAATGACACTCCTCCTTTGTGTAAACATTGCCAGTGTACACTGACTGCGCCATATTTTGGTGGAGTGTGATAATCTGAAACTGACGAGAAATGATATATTTGACAAAAGAAATGTTTTGAAATCTTTAAAATTCCACTGACCACAAGTCTACCCACAATCTCTTTCAATTGTCAGTTCTTTAACTTTGCCTTTATCTTTGCCTTTAACGCATAGCTTCACCCTCTTGTTTGCATCCTTGAATGCTCGAATAGGTGTTTTTGCAATAATTGGCATTCAAGAAGAGCAAGTTCTAGGAGAACCATGAATTGTTTACATTGTAAATCTTCATGAGAAACCGTTTTTGTAAGTGTTCTGCAAATATACTCGACCAAGTGAGTTACTGTTACAGTATTATGTTCGAAACTATTGCTTTGTATTTTGGTTCTACGCAGCTACCAAGTGGAGGTAGCTCTGTATTGTTTTATGTAAATGGCTTCCAATAAAACTTGGTATCGCCGCTCTTCTATTGTCATTTTCTTTGCATGCACACTTACGTGTGAATGCTTCATGGTGGCAGTGAGGGATTCTTGAAGACGTCGAGCAACAACCCAATTCTGTGTAACCAATGCACAACACCAGTCCCGCTGGCCATCGAGAGAAACAGTGAGTCCGGACCAAGACGACTACTAAAAGTCAGACGTGTGTGACGTTAGGTCACATTTATTTCGTTTGGGTTTTCACATTCAGCCCAAACTACCGTATATTCGTGGTGAAAACACTACCAAGGGAACATTCACCCCCTCCAAGTGTGCCTCTTCACGTTTCGATGTTTTACACCAACGTATTATTAGTATATTACCACAGATGTCTGCGAGCTTCACAAGACCAAGGGACACAACCGCTACCGGCGACTAGAATGAATGAATAAATGAATGAATGAATGTTTAACAACACCCCAGCACGAAAAATACATTGGCTATTGGGTGTCAAACTATGGTAAAGGCAAACATTAAATGATGATTCACATCAAGATAAAAATTCAACAATTAAATAAAAACAGTGTAAAGAACTGTGCAAAAAATACAAATATCACAGATAGTTAATATTAAAACTTAGAATAAAAGTCAGTATCACGAATAAATTGTAAAATAAGTTCTGGATGGAATCGAAATGATTCTATCACATTACTTTGGCCAAATATATCTTTTCGAGTTTCTTTAAGATGAGGTGGAGGATCTTTCTTTAAGATAAATGAATGGGTCAAATATGTATGACCGATGCGAGCACGACAGAAGACTATTTCATCCTTCCTGCATTGTCTATAGGAGGACTGCCACTCTCCCAAAACTGGCTTGATAGAATGAAGTTACCGGCGACTAGACGACTGGCTCAACGCAGTTACCTCCCTTCAAATAGTACCATTATTTAGCTGGAAACCTGACATACATAGACCACTTCATTCGTTTTACGTGTACATCTCGTCATTTATTCACTCTATATACACACTCAGCAAATTTCTTTCTTCCATACCACACTTTGCTATGGCAGCAGCACAGATGAACTGGTCCACAGACAGCCATGCTGAAGCACTGTAATTGTTTAAAGAGAAAATTGGGGTTTACTGTTAAGATGAAGACATCACTGAAGATCCGAAGATAGCACTCAAGATGCTCCGTGGCATTGGAGATAAAGGAATGAAACGATTAAAGGCATCTGGGGTTTCTGATGGAGATAAGCGTTCACCTACTAAGATCTGGGAGTTTTTCGAGGCACGGCTGAAGACGAGCATCAACTTCCGAGTCCACCGTCTCCATCTCATGGACTGCCGGCAGCGCAGTGAGGAGTCCATAGATGAAATGTGAGTTTGAGAATGCAGATATGGAGGAACAACTTCTGGAGATCATCATTGCATCAACGCCTATTAAGGATTTTCAAAGAGATCTGCTTGGACGACCAAAAGGTTACAAGCTTCATAAAGTCATAGCTGAGGGCCGATGCTATGAGACGATTATAGCTGGACGACAACAGATCCAGCAGCTGACCAGTGGAGGATCAAAACCCACTGAAAATCACCAGAACAATGTTGAAACTGTGGTACCAGCCACGCAGCATGGAAAGCCCAGCATATAATAATATTTGTAACTTCTGTAAGAAAAATGGTCACTGCTGACGCATGTGCCGTTAGCGCAAAAAACAACAGCAGCCAAACCGGACACAGCCCAGTTTCCTGGTACGAGTAAGTGGCCGTAACAAATCTTCCAGAAAGAACAGTCGTACAATTGAATCGGACTACCTGGATGAATCTTCTAACAAAACATATCGATACCAAGAGGACGAACCATATGATATGATCTGTATATCTGTATATATGTGTGTGCAGCAGGAGATATTCGCTATTACTGACGTCATTTGACCACACGAGTCCGGTATATGCCAAATTAAGCTGAAAGTTGACACAGGAGCATCAGGTAAAACACTTCCTCTGCGCACCTTCAGACAGATGTATGGAGATCAGTTTCCAACAACCATCACCTCTCCAGTGAAGAATATTTGCTTGACGGCTGGATAAGGAATTCCATGTATAGGCCCCATGAACCTTCAGCTTTGCCCACAAAGGACTTCATCACTGCCAAGTTCTATGTTGTCAATGTCAACGGACCGGCCATTGTTGGACTACCCACTTGTGATAAGCTGAAGCTTGTTACAATACACTGCAATGTTGTCAACACAGCCGATGTCACCACAATCCAGGGCCTCAAACAGGCCTATCCAGCACAGTTTGATACACTTGGCAATTTCAGAGAACCGGCACAGCTTTGAACAATGCCTAATGCAGAACTATTTATAGACGCACCCCGCAAGTGCTCTGTGCATTTAAAAGACAAGATAAAGGATGAACTGGAGAAGATGGAAAAACAACGGGTAATCAGAAAAATAACTGAACACACGGACTGGTGTTCGAGCTTGGCATATTTTATCAAAAATTACGGCTCACTCCGCATATGCATAGATCCCCAGAAGCTCAACAAAGCTTTGAAGCGATGTCCACACAAGGTATCCACACTTGAAGAAATCAACACTCAGTTCACTGGGTCATCTTCAATAAGCTTCACGCGGAAGCTGGGTACTGGTCAGTTTACCTAGATCCCGACAGCCAGTTGCTGAGAACTTTCAGGACACCATTTGGCCGCTGTTGTTGCTAACGCCTTCCATTTGGGCTCCGTGTATCACAGGACATCTTCCAGGCTAGAATGGATGAGATACTGGAGGACCTCCCAGGAGTAGTCGGCATTACTGATGATGTGTGCATACATGGCAAGGACGAGGGTTAACATGACAGGAATATCAGAGGACTGATGGAAAAGGCAAAGGAATGTGGTTTCGTTTTCAACTCTGAAAAATGCACTATTCGCCAGCCTGAGATATCCTTCTTTGGGAACATCTATTCAAAGGATGACATACGCCCAGACCCCAAAAATGTGCAGGGCATCCAGAGCATGCCCGTTCCTCAGGATAAGGAGGATATGTTGAAGTTCCCAAACTTCAACAAAGAATCTCAACCACTGAGAGAACTGCTGAAAAAAGATGTCCCGTTTGAGATGCCAGAAGACCACATTCAATGCTTTGAATCCTTGAAGTTTACCCTTTCCACGGCAACCTGCCTCAAGTTCTTCGATCCAAAAAAGCCAACTGTTCTTAAAGTGGACAGCTCCATGAAAGGCTTTGGTGCAGCGATTTTGCAAGATGGAGTTCCAGTGGCATTTGCATCCAAATCTCTCGACGCCACCCAGAGCAACTACCCAAACATTGACCGTGAAATGCTTGCTGTAGTTTTCGGTATAACAAGGTTCCACACATACCTCTTTGGCCGACCCTTCAAAGTGATAACTGACCACAAACCGCTCGAGATGATTGTGCAGAAATCTCTCCTGAAGGCTCCACCTCGTCTTCAACGTATGCTGCAGAAGGTCCAATGATATGACTTTGAAGTGGAGTACCGTCTGGGGAAGAGAATGACTTTGGCAGACTCTCTCTCTCTCTCTCTCTCTCTCTCTCTCTCTCTCTCTCTCTCTCTCTCTCTCTCTCTCTCTCTCTCTCTCGATTGCCAAGCACCACTGACCAGAGGCCAGTTGATATCGATTTGCGAGTTGATGGCATAGATTTATCTTCAGATGAAATCAGCTTCTGCGAGTTTGACTTTATCAGCTTCACACCAAAGAAACAGTTTCAGTTTCGAGAATCCACGAAGTCTGACCCTGTTCTGAACAGTCTTATGGAAACCATCATCCACGGCTGGCCTGAGAATATCAAAGAACTTGCCCCAGATATACGACCTTACTGGTCGTTCTGAGACGAACTGGCCATTGAGGATGGTATTATTTTCAAAGGACAACAAATAATCATTCCTGAATACTTGAGACCAGATATCCTTAACAGCCTTCACCAATCCCACCAGGGGATAGACAAGACACAACTGTTGGCCAGAGAAGGTGCATATTGGCCCAACATCAACAAAGACATTGAGCAAATGATCAAGTCATGCAGCACGTGCCAAGAAATGTCAAACGCCAATCCAAAGGAACCTTTACTACTACAAGACATCCCAAACAGCCCATGGTAGAAACTGGCAACTGACCTGTTTGAAATAGATGGGCGAAACTTCCTGCTGATCTGCGACTATTTCTCAAAATACCCAGTTGTCACAGAGATGTCCAACACAACAAGCGAGGCTATCACAGCAGAAGTCGAGAAGACGGTATCTATGTTCGACAGACCTGACATAATCGTCAGTGATAATGGGTCACAATACCAAGGCAAAGCCTTCCAGAACTTCATACAAAGATGGGGGGAACGGCATGTAACATCATCACCACGGTATCCCCAGTTCAACGGATTCATTGAACGACAGGTCCAGACAGTCAAGAAAACCATTAAAAAGTGCAGACACGATGGGAAGGCCTTCCACATCGCCATGATGAACACCAGAGCCGCTCCCATTGGCGTCAAGCTCCCTTCTCCTGCTGAGATGCTCATGTGAAGGCGGATTGTAACATTGCTTCCCTCACAAGAGGCTCCACACCCAGAATACCACCAATACAAAGAACAAATGGAGTACAGACAACAGGCGATGAAGGACAACTTTGACAAGACTGCTAGCAGGCCTCTCCCACCCCTGTACAAAGGACAGTTCGTCCGAGTTATCAACAAAGAGAATAGAACATGGTCACCTACAGAAGTTGTTGGAAGATCACCTGAACCCAGGTCGTACCACTTGAGGACAAGTCTGGGAAATGTCCTCCGAAGAAACAGGAGAGACCTCAGAATGACCTTAGAGAAGACGAATCAGCTGGCGCGAACAGCCATCGCACACTGGCAATTCTGAACACTGTCAGCCTTGAACCACCAGCAAAGCTGACAGCATACCAGTACCTGACACTGAACCATAAGTCAGTCTGAATGATGATAGTAAGCATCTTGGCGAAGACTCCCTTATAGGTAGTACTAAACCAAATAACTTCCGGCTGGGTCAGAGTTCAAGGTGCACCCAACTTTTGATAGAGAAGTGAACACCACAAGTCCTGTGATTGGTTATAAATGAGAGTGTGTTGGTTGTAAAAAATAATAGTTTCATCTGGGTAAAAAAAAAGTGCAGTTTTATTTCATCTAGTACCAATGTGTCAAGTAGCCTTGTGCTTGAAACATGTATGGGGTACCTGTAAAAAAAAGTACTCGAATTTTGTGCGAAACTAGGGTAGTCATAGACGCTACCCGTTACCTCAGAAACGAGCAGCTTGACCCCCATTTTTTTCTGATTCACTTTAAGTGTAAGGGGTGGTAGTATTTATATCCGTGGCGTTTATGTCGGTTGATACGTTGCAGGTAGGAGTTTTAGCCACATATGTTACTATTGTCGTCTATGGGATTTGATTTGGTAGTATACACCCTATAGTGACACGCTCTGGCAGACATATCAGAATACCAGCACTGTATAAAGACAATGACTAATCCCATAGAAAATCCTATGGCGCATATACACAGAATGCCTTCTTCAAACAAAAGCAGTCATCATAACTGACTTAGACCTCATTATGCTAGTCTTTTGCAACCATTCATTAATCACTGATTCATTTTATTATTTATATGTTATTCGTTGATGACATTCTACTTGAAGTGTTTGGTTTTATTTTAGTTGATATGCACGCTTCCGCTCAGAAAAAGTGGGATGTTATAGTATTATGTTCGAAACTATTGCTTTGTATTTTGGTTCTACGTAACTACCAAGTGGAGGTAGCTCTGTATTGTGTTACGTAAATGGCTTCCAATAAAACTTGGATTCGCCGCTCTTCTATTGTCATTTTGTTTGCATGCATACTTACGTGTGAATGCTTCAGTTCCTATCTGAAATTTCATGCAGTGACATCTATCATAAGTGACAGAAACTAGATATATAAATGGCACAGTTTTCACTTTTAATGATTTAAAAAAAAAAATCATGTTATAAATTGTATTGTTACTACTTGATGAAATAGTTATGTTAGATATGTAGTTTGATATTCAGATGTAGTGTTTCATGATCATTGCATCAGACGTTATCTGATTTAAAATAATAATTGATCAAGTAATACCAGGCACTTTTGCAGCCATTGTAGCTCGTTTGTAGCTAAAGTGAGTCTTTTTGTAAAAGGGACATTCCTAAGTTTGCTGCAATTTTTAAGATATTATCGACTAACAGAGACTTTTTAACGATTGTAATTACATATCAAATATATTTTTCTGCATACAATATTAGTGTCTGCATATTAAACGTGTTTCTGATCGTTCTAATTTTTTTACTAGGTTAAATTTCATTTTATTTCCAAAAATATTTTTTTTCGTACGTACGAAATTATTTAAAGACAAAATCCATTTTGGGCTTCTTACAAATATTAAGACGACCAGAAACACATTGAATTTATAGACACTGATATTCCAAACAAGAAAATATATTTAATATGTAAGTTTAATCGTAGAAATATTTTATTAATCGGAAACATCTTACGATGCAGCAAACTCGGGAATGTCCCTTTAATTACAATATAAATATCTGGATTATAAAATAATAATAAAAAAAATAGTGGTTATCTAAATACATGTATTTGTAGCAGCACAATATAGAGTTTTGCTAACAATAATTTCATACATGTATGTAGGTAAAATATCTGTACATGTATGTATTGTAAGTAAAATATTTGTTATGCGAACAATAATTTAATACATATATGTAGGTATCATATATAATTGTTATTGTAAGCAAAACTCCATAATGTGCTACTACAAACATTTGGATGACCAAATAAGGAATGCTATAAAAAGGTCTGTTCAAAATTCAATGATTTTTGGCAAGATATATTTTTAGGTTGGGCAGAAATCCAACAAAACCCCACCACAACCCAGCATGACATATTATGCCAACCTGTTTGGTTTAACCAAAATATTACAGTCAATAATAAATCAGTTTTTTACAGTACGTGGTGTGAAAAAGATATTTATTTTGTTAATGATTTGTTGGATAATCATGGACATTTTCTTACATATGATAACTTTTGCAGAAAGTATCACCTGAATCTAAATTACTTACAATATTATGGCTTAATGAATGCAATACCAAATAGCTGGGAAATCATAATTAGAAATATTGATTTTAAATTAGGAAAAATATTAAATTCAAATGTAAAACTATTAAAACATATATGAGAAAGTATCAAAACTCTTCTATCAGTTATTTATCGATAAATTGGATGAAAAACCTACTGCTCAACAAAAATGGCGACAGAAATTATATTTACATATTGAGGACAACTATTGGGAAAACATTTACATAATGCCTTTTAAGATAACTGATAACACAAAATTGCAATCCATTCAATTTAAAATTAACCATCGGATTTATTACAGCAACCAACTGCAAACTGATACTATGCAAACTTTGGGAAACTGAATTGTCTACTTTTTGTGGTGAAACTAAAGAAACGATTATTAACTTGTTTGTTGAATGTCATCATGTCAAATCTATTTGGTGTTGTTTTCTTGACAACTTAAAATCAAAATGTGATATTCTTGTATTGAATACTGCTGGGGCTTTTTACTAAAAATATAAATATTGGAATTGAATGAATGAATGTGTAACGACACCCCAGCACGAAAAACACATCGGCTATTGGGTGTCAAACTATGGTAATGCAAACAAATAAAGTGATGATCAACATCAATATAAAAATTCAAGATTTAACTAAAAACAGTGTAAAGAACTGTGCAAAAATACAAATATCACAGATAGATACTGACTTTTACTCAAAATTTCAATTGTATCTCGAAGAAAACAAGGGGATCTGTGCTGTATTGGCCATTATCAAAGAGAATGTTACACCCCTGCACCACGGTGAGGTTACAGCACGCGCAGGGGATATGAATATTGGTATCATAAATATTGGTATCATAAATTTATGTCTGCTTTTAGTAAAGCATTATATACATGTCTGTAGAATCAAACAGCAAAAAACAAATTATATTTCATGTATAGATCATATTAATTGTTATAAAAGAATTGAATTATATTCACTATAATTATACACACCCCGAAAATCAAAGAAAACTAACGAAAAATGGGAAGTTATACGAAACGCATTACGGTTATAATGGGGAAAAACCATATAAAGATACTGAATTCTCTTATTTATTTGTTTTATATGTACAAAAAATTTATTATATGCATATTGTTTTTCTAATGTAGTGCGCTGTCTGTTGATGAAGAAAAGGAATAAAAATATTAAATAATTAAAAAAACAACATTTGGATGACCATAAATAAAATGACATACAAATAGATATTGATATTCTAATTAATGTATTAGCAGAAAACATGTCACAGTGGCTGCAAACTCATAACAGTGCTGCTCAAATAAATTAGGGTAAGTAACTTGCCTTATGTGCTTTAAAATGTTATTTTATCTTGTCCAAACCACTACGGCTGTGGTATATATTGTCATATATGTAGGAACGTGTATATAAAAGAACCCTTGCTGCTGAAGGAAGGGAAAATGTGGCATATTTCCAGGGCTTGAACTTAATGGCAGCACCAATGGCAGTTGCTGAGCGTTCAGGGGGCTTTACTTATGGCAGTTTTTTGCTGCTGGATAAACATGATTTTTGTCTGTAATTTTGTGTTTATTTGTATTACTGGTTTAACATTGCTGTAGGCGGGCTCAAAATGCTGTAGGTATGAATTTTACTTATGGCAAAAACGTTTTAAAAATTGCAATAAATAACAAATTCTTAAATTCGAGCCCTTGGTTTCCTCTGAGTGCGAGTTCGAATAATGTTTACATGCTCATATACCACTAGAGCTTCGAGCATGTCCGTCCCGGGGCCTGTCTCTGGATAGCCAGGGGCTTGTCCCGGGACAGAGTTTCCTCTGAAGTCTACGTGTTATAATTTACAAATGTTTCACATCCAATAGCCAGTGATTAATTAATCAATGTACTCTAGTGGTGTCGTTAACATGACGACTAGACTACACCCCAGTGTGAGTTTGTCTTGTTCAAACGGATCCGTCTTCTCGAGATCTATATTCTTGCACAGCACTTGACATTCAACATCTACTGACGAGATGCAACCCATCTCGAACCCCATACTCAAGCAAATTTTCTTTTTTTCTGTTGAGTATGACTTGACACCCCCCCCCCCCCCCCCCCCTTACAACGCCACCCACCACAGTATCCGGCGTTCATTGATATAGTCGAAAACAAAAATGAAAATCTGAAATCGAATACCACAATGGTTGCTGCAGTGATTACTACAAACAAAAGAAGATCACGAACCTCGGAGCAATATTTAACAGTTGGTATTATATTTCAAATGAAACAAATAAATGGACTGGTCATTTGATCCTGATCGGTGCTAACATATCTGTCCTACAGTAATGAAATATCGTATACGAGTATAGTAGATGGTCAGGGGCAGATCCATAGTGTTGTAAAAGGAGGCGCCTGTGTGAGGGCGAAGTCAATATTTAGTACTGGACATTGTTTTGAAATATCCAACATTCTTTAAACTCTAAAACTGAAATTTAAGTGCGTTTTCTATGGAAATATGATGAATCTAGGGTGCCTTAGGAATATAAGATAATAGAGAGGTGGGGGTGGCTCTGACATAAAACACAGCGGAAAGCTCCGCCAAAATGTACTAAATACTATTTAAACTGGAGAAGTGTGCGTGTTGACCACCCTCCCATCCCATATCCAATGCACGTACTGGTACGGGCCCTGACTGTTAACCACCCTGCAACCACGTACCCAGTGCACGTGCTGGCACTGGCCCACCCTCCAATCCCGTACCCAATTCACTAGCTGAGTTTGGCCCTCGATGCTGACCACCCTCCCAACCCCGTACCCAGTGCGCGTGCTGGTACTGGCCCTGGGTGCTGACCACCTCCAATCCCGTACCCAGTGCGCGTGACATTTTCAATACTCGAAAAAAAATGTGACGGTCCCCTTAACACCGCTTCTGATGTCTATGCGAAATAAAAATATAAAATATAAATCCTCTAATTTGTTTTCTTCCGTCGTTCATTTTTTTTTTTTTTTTTTATCACAGGCTACAAATCTAATCGATCCCCATTACATTAATATCACGACCCCACCCACTAAAATGTTAGAAAGTGTGTTCAAAATACAATTTCAAAAAATATAATTCTCTCTTAGAGATCGTAAAATCATTCTCCCAAAATTTTGTTTAGATGGTCATCTCTTTATTTTGATGCCTGTAAACACATCTGTATCTACATAGAACACGTAGTTGCTTTCTTTTTCTATTATAAGGTTGCTGAGTACAAATAAATATGTTATCCTTCTGAAAAATTACCTGGGGGTGATAATATATTATTATTGTGTTGTAAATAAGTTGAATTCAAGTATAAAAGCTTGTTTTATTATTTTGACTAAATAATAAGCATTACTTTTGAAATGGCCAACACATGTTTTTGGATTCAGCATCTTTAAAGGGACATTCCTGAGTTTGCTACATTGTAAGATGTTTCCGACTAATAAAATAGTTCTACGATTAAAGTTACATATTAAATATATTTTCTTGTTTAGAATATCAGTGTCTGTATATTCAATGTGTTTCTGGTCGTCTTAATATTTGTAAGAAACCCAAACTGGATTTTGTCTTCAAATAATTTCGTACGTACGAAAAACTATATTTTAGGAAATAAAATGAAATTTAACCTAGTACAAATATTAGAACGATCAGAAACACGTTTAATATATAGCCACTAATATATTATACAGAAAAAGATATTTGATATGTAATTACAATCGTCAAAAAGTCTCTGTTAGTCGATAACATCTTAAAAAGTGCAGCAAACTCAGGAATGTCCCTTTAAACATGTTTTGAGTTCATTCAACAATCAAATTGTTTTCAAACGTTCAGTCCACGGTGCCTCCCTTCCTGATGTATCTGTATTTAAAAGTGCATGCAGATGTTTTCTAGTTATTACACTATTAAAGTTTTAGCTTTTATCATATGTATAATTTATATTAGCTCAAAACGTATCGTGGCTAGTCTGCAAGTTGGCGGACGATTCGGTGCCACAGGTTCGAGTCTCAGCAACGGATTGAATCAATTTGTGAGGCCAGAAAGGATTTAATTATCCCCCGCGCCAGTGCGTTAATATCTATGTATGTCATAGTCAACCTCGACCTACATGCAATATATATATATATATATATATATATATATATATATATATATTAGGCCCCTGCGAAGCTTCGTATATTCGATTCGATTCGAAATCGTCGCGAAGGTTCGATTCAATTCGATTTTTGTGTATTCGGAATTTCGAATATTGCAGTGTACAGACAATTGGAAAAAGAGGGACATTAACATTAATAAACAATAACAACAAAATGTGGAAGACAAAGCAGGAAAAAAACTCACATTTTAAAATGAAATTTGTATAAGTATCCTATTAACCAACTAATACTCTTATCATACATATTTTTTGGTTTGCTGATTAGTTGCTCATTAGCCCAAATGTAGACTCGTTGCCTCCAGTACTACACTGCTACAAGGCTAATTGAATGATGATTTCCTTTTCTTTTTTTAAGTACGAGATGAATATTACTTTATTAACAGACTATTTAAATGAACCTTATATATATATATATATATATATATATATATATATATATATATATATATATATCCTATGGAGCTGAAAGTTGGAGACCGTACACAACGACTACTGTAAATTGGAGTAGGAAAAACGTTCAAATGTTATGGCTACTGGGGATTGCGACAGACTAATGATGTCTACAACATAGTATGTTAACACAATTACATACTGGATTAAAATTATTAAGGTTAATAGTTATAGATTTCCCTTACAGTGTTACAGTATGCTCAACAAATATATTGACAGAGCATGGTAAAGAATAAATCATTTTGCTATAGTTTTGGGTATATATTGGAATTCCAAGCGCCTGGAGATGTTGAAACAGGCACTCAGTCTTCAAACAAAGCTTCATTTTATTCCATTATAAAACACCAGCTCTCTCTCTCTCTCTCTCTCTCTCTCTCTCTCTCTCTC
This sequence comes from Gigantopelta aegis, assembly GCF_016097555.1. NCBI lineage: Eukaryota > Metazoa > Mollusca > Gastropoda > Neomphalida > Peltospiridae > Gigantopelta > Gigantopelta aegis. The sequence continues at coordinate 51,183,835 of NC_054701.1, forward strand.
TCTCTCTCTCTCTCTCTCTCTCTCTCTCTCTCTCTCTCTCTCTCTCTCTCTCTCTCTCTCTGTGTGTGTGTGTGTATATATATATATATATATAGGTATGTGTGCGTGCGTGCGTGCGTGCGTGCGTGCGTGCGTGGGTGCGTGCGTGCATAATAATAATAACGGTGTGAGTTGGTTTTTGTCAATGTCCTTGTTCATTAGATTTGGTAGCACATACACGTTTTCTTGGTAAAGATGTCCATTAGCCGACATGTCGCCGTGTGTAACATTTTCCATCCGGACGTCCTTGACGGGAAACCATCTGTGCGAGGCCGGAGCTCTTTTAATGTATTTCATTGCATTTCCTTTCCTTTCCTTTTATTTTATTCCAGTTTATTTTATTTTACTTTTTCCTATCATTTCTTTTTATTTATTTTATTTCTCTATGTTTTGACATCGGCGAAAAAAGGGACACGAGCCACTTGACGCGTTTGGATCCGCAACTAACGGTCGAATGATTCTGGATTCATCCGAATGAAATTTGAATAATCATCGCACAATGTGTCATGTAGAGCTAGAGGTGTATCTAGATACAAATAACGGGGAGTGGGTGCTGGTGGTACATAAAGAACCATGGGTAAGTAATATAGGGTTTGAAGCTCTTCCAGAGCTGTATCTAGATACAAATAACTGGGAGTGGGTGCTGGTGGTACATAAAGACCACGTGTAAGTAATA
>NC_054701.1:51184749-51274749 GCF_016097555.1 Gigantopelta aegis
GAGCTGTATCTAGATACAAATAACGGGGAGTGGGTGCTGGTGGTACATAAAGAACCATGTGTAAGTAATATAGGGTTTGAAGCTCTTCCAGAGCTGTATCTAGATACAAATAACGGGGAGTGGGTGCTGGTGGTACATAAAGAACCATGTGTAAGTAATATAGGGTTTGAAGCTCTTCCAGGGCTGTATCTAGATACAAATAACGGGGAGTGGGTGCTGGTGGTACATAAAGAACCATGGGTAAGTAATATAGGGTTTGAAGCTCTTCCAGGGCTGTATCTAGATACAAATAACGGGAGTGGGGGGAGTGCTGGTGGTACATAAAGAACCATGGGTAAGTAATATAGGGTTTGAAGCTCTTCCAGGGTATCTAGATACAAATAACGGGGAGTGGGTGCTGGTGGTACATAAAGAACCATGGGTAAGTAATATAGGGTTTGAAGCTCTTCCAGGGCTGTATCTAGATACAAATAACGGGGAGTGGGTGCTGGTGGTACATAAAGAACCATGGGTAAGTAATATAGGGTTTGAAGCTCTTCCAGGGCTGTATCTAGATACAAATAACGGGGAGTGGGTGCTGGTGGTACATAAAGAACCATGGGTAAGTAATATAGGGTTTGAAGCTCTTCCAGGGCTGTATCTAGATACAAATAACGGGGAGTGGGTGCTGGTGGTACATAAAGAACCATGGGTAAGTAATATAGGGTTTGAAGCTCTTCCAGGGCTGTATCTAGATACAAATAACGTTTGGGAGTGGGTGGGTGCTGGTGGTACATAAAGAACCATGTGTAAGTAATATAGGGTTTGAAGCTCTTCCAGGGCTGTATCTAGATACAAATAACGGGGAGTGGGTGCTGGTGGTACATAAAGAACCATGGGTAAGTAATATAGGGTTTGAAGCTCTTCCAGGGCTGTATCTAGATACAAATAACGGGGAGTGGGTGCTGGTGGTACATAAAGAACCATGTGTAAGTAATATAGGGTTTGAAGCTCTTCCAGGGCTGTATCTAGATACAAATAACGGGGAGTGGGTGCTGGTGGTACATAAAGAACCATGTGTAAGTAATATAGGGTTTGAAGCTCTTCCAGGGCTGTATCTAGATACAAATAACGGGGAGTGGGTGCTGGTGGTACATAAAGAACCATGGGTAAGTAATATAGGGTTTGAAGCTCTTCCAGAGCTGTATCTAGATACAAATAACGGGGAGTGGGTGCTGGTGGTACATAAAGAACCATGGGTAAGTAATATAGGGTTTGAAGCTCTTCCAGGGCTGTATCTAGATACAAATAACGGGGAGTGGGTGCTGGTGGTACATAAAGAACCATGGTAATATAGTAAGTAATATAGGGTTTGAAGCTCTTCCAGGGCTGTATCTAGATACAAATAACTGGGAGTGGGTGCTGGTGGTACATAAAGAACCATGGGTAAGTAATATAGGGTTTGAAGCTCTTCCAGGGCTGTATATACAAATAACGTGGAGTGGATGCTGGTGGTACATAAAGAACCATGGGTAAGTAATATAGGGTTTGAAGCTCTTCCAGGGCTGTATCTAGATACAAATAACTGGGAGTGGGTGCTGGTGGTACATAAAGAACCATGGGTAAGTAATATAGGGTTTGAAGCTCTTCCAGGGCTGTATCTAGATACAAATAACGGGGAGTGGGTGCTGGTGGTACATAAAGAACCATGTGTAAGTAATATAGGGTTTGAAGCTCTTCCAGGGCTGTATCTAGATACAAATAACGGGGAGTGGGTGCTGGTGGTACATAAAGAACCATGGGTAAGTAATATAGGGTTTGAAGCTCTTCCAGGGCTGTATCTAGATACAAATAACGGGGAGTGGGTGCTGGTGCAATATATATTAGGAGTGTGTTTTTTTCTCCTGTACTTCCACTTGGTGAAGGCTTTAAAAAAAATTCGTGTCTATCACGCAATGATCTTATACGTGTTGTTATATTTTGTTTCTCTGAAATAAAATTAAACATGATACTAGTATTTTTTTTTTTTCATGTATTATTTGTTTTTAATATGTGTGTATTTTATAATGGTATAATTATTATAGATATACATACATTCAAGCCCACATAGGGCCCCACACAGGCAAATAGCTCGTGCAAACTGAGTTGATGGTGCAAAATAATAACCAAGTGATTTTTTAGGATATGTGCGTGCAATAATGAACATTATATTTAATTTGAAATTAATAATATGAGTAAACATGTATTGATCTATACAATAAACAAATCAATATAAAAATGTGAACACAACCCAGACGCAAGTAGGCGCACACGTGCGGTTTTAGACGGATGCGGCAGGAGACGGATGCGTTTGTGCGTCTAACATCAAACATGTTTGATATTTGAAAAATCGACGCAGCGCTAAAAAAACGCAACGCAGAGGGTGTCGCACACGATGTGTTTTTACTGCGTTCGTACGGATGCGTTTTTTAACGCAAGACGCGTGCGTTAAAAAACGCTCGTCTGCGCCGGGCATAAGTAACATAGGTTCTTCTCCGGCTAGAAGGGTGGGACGTTTCCCTGTGGTAAAGCGCTCGTCTGCGCCGGGCATAAGTAACATATGGTCTTCTCCGGCTAGAAGGGTGGGACGTTTCCCTGTGGTAAAACGCTCGTCTGCGCCGGGCATAAGTAACATATGGTCTTCTCCGGCTAGAAGGGTGGGACATTTCCCTGTGGTAAAGCGCTCGTCTGATTCGCGATCGATTTAGCGGCTCAGGTTTCCTTTCTCATCATCTGTGTGGTCCTTAACTATATGTCCGACTCCATATATACGTAATTTAAAATGTGTATGGTAAATAAAACATTCCTTTCTTCGGACACTTCCTTCTCGACATTTTTACACTAAAAGGGGGGGGGGGGGGCAATTATGCAATTATTCGTAATATCAGATATAATCTAGTGGGGAAGCTTTTGTCAACCCTCTGCCCAATGTTTGCCATAACATTGTTATAGGTTATGTGTCTCTCCCAGACGTTTACCATGGTGTTTCTGAAATATTGTCTCGCAAAATCATTAGTGTGTCAAGTAAAGTGTCGGCAACTTTATAGATTATCGTGGCCTTTATCTTTCATTGTATTTTCCACGAGAAAAACGTTCCCAGCTTACAGTGAACTAATATATACACGAATAAACTTAATTTGTTTTACTAATAGAATGGAATAGATGTTTAACGACACCCCAGCACGAAAAATACATCGTCTATTGTATGCTAAACTATGGTAAATGCAAACATTAAGTACTGTTCTATAAACACTTTAAAGTATATCTTTGCATAAACATTAGACCTTTGTTAAGTATGATGTCATGTCATTGTGCTAAACAAGATCCATGGTGTCAATGTGTAATGAAATGAGATATCATTGTTCTAACATTTCGCATCGTCGAATAACTTATAAACTTAATATGGTCACAAAAACTAAAATAACCTTCACTTAACGAAGGCAAACATTTCTGCCATTTTTACGGGCATTTACTTCGTTTAGCAAAATACCTGTCCCCTCCCCCAAGTATAAAATTACGGGAAAAAAACACATACGTTTTTGCTAACTATACGATGGTACAAAACCGTTCAAAATGTTGAATATTACTTTAAAGCCTTTTGTTTCAAAATAAATGTCACAAAAAAAATCTCAATCGATTTTGTTGTTTTCAAATATATACATGTTTGTTGTGGTATTTTTAGCAAAAGCAACTTACTGCAGATTGGTCTGCAATACAGCATAAACAGTCGACCATGTTTCATTTAACATTTAAAGGTCATGAGTAATTAAAACTGTTTCCATTTTCAGGAAACTCCCGCCCTTGTAAGAGTCGTTTTGTTACATAAATCAATAACACATCTATAGATACGGTTTTGTACAATATATCAAATGAAAATAAAGGTATATTTGTTTTACGACACCCCCGCACATGTTAAACCACGGCTATTTGCTGTCTAACAAAGGCTACTTATTTTTACACCTTGGAGACCGACAGAGAAAGATAAAGAAACACAGAGAAAAAGAGAGAGAGAGAGAGAGAGAGAGAGAGAGAGAGAGAGAGAGAGAGAGAGAGAGAGAGAGAGAGAGAGAGAGAGAGAGATGGGGAGAAGAAAACGGAAGGGGAATGGAAACCCGCCTTCCACACAAGCTACACCTTCTGAAGAGCAGCAAGGAGTCTTTTATATACACTTTCCCCTAAACAGGAGAGTATGAGGAATGAGCTTTTTAAGAAATAAAGATATATGATCTCGTATGAAATCTAAATGATTTCATTTATTGAAAGGGGGGGGGGGGGGGGGACGTAGCCCAGTGGTAAAGCGTTTGCTTGATGCGCGGTCGGTCTAGGATCGATCTCCGTCGGGCTATTTCTCGTTCCAGTCAGTGCTCCACAACTGGTGTAACAAAGCCGTGGTATGTACTATCCTGTCTGTGGGATGGTGCATATAAAAGATCCCTTGCTGCTAATCGAAAAAGAGTAGCCCATGAAATGGCCACATCGGGTTTCCTCTCTCAATATCTGTGTGGTCCTTAACCATATGCCTGACGCCATATAACCGTAAATAAAATGTGTTGAGTGCGTCGTTAAATAAAACATTTCCTTCCTTCCTTATTGAAACACTGAATTGACCATCGATGTTATTTTGTGACGGGCGGATTTTCTAAGATTCCGTGTTATGTTCAAGAACTTATCCTGATTTTTAGCTCCTATTGTATATTAATCACAAGCCTTCTTAACGATTAAAACCGCATGTTACTTCTGTCCCCCCCCCCCCCCCCCCCCCCCCCCCATAATATCAATATGTGCAATCGAATGTGGTTTGGTCGTCATAAAGTTTGCAATACCTCAAATTAGATTCTTACCTCCAATAATTTCATACATATTAAACATATGCACATAAATACGGCCTAAAACAGCAGGGTATATTGATATTCTAAACAAGAAAAAAAGGTTTTTTTTAACGACACCACTGGAGCACATTGATTAATTAATCATCGGCTATTACATGTCAAACATTTGGTAATTCTGACTCGTAGTCATTAGCGGAAGACCGCTACATTTTTTTTCTAATACAACAAGGGATCTTTTATATGCACTTTCCTACAGACAGGAAAGCACACACCACGGCCTTTGTCCAGTTGTGGTGCACTGGTTGGAACGTGGTTCGATCCTGTGACGCAAACACCTCAAGCGAGCAATTAACCGACTGAGTTAAATCCTGCCCTGTAAACAAGAAGTGCGATCAATATGTAATTATAATAGCTAAGAGAATCATCAAGTCGCAAATCAATTAAAATAGCTACACAGTTAGGAATGTTTCTTTAAAATAATTATATCTTTTTTATTCGTTTTGCAGCAGGATAACATGATGCTAAAACTATCTGGAGCAGAGTAACGGTTACTGGAATCGAAGCGTAAAGAGCATTGGTTCATAATGGACGTGCATTCGGCGAGTTCCAATGTGACGTATACAAAATACACGAGCGCGCCCGTGATTGCGGCAGTGTCGGTGTTTTCCTTGGTTGGAACTGTTGGCAATGGATTAGTGCTGTACGTGTTTGGGTGCCGCTTTCCTAAATCGCCTTTCAACATGCTAGTCACCTGTCTGGCCTTGTTCGACCTGCTTGCCTGTCTCATCTTCATGCCGATAGACGTCATCTTCATGTCGTGTCCGAGTCTTCTACAGTTCAGGTTGCAGCTCTGCCAGTTCGGCTACGTCGTCATGGACGTCTCCATCGCCGCCACCAGTGTCTTACTTTGCGAGATCGCCTACACTCGCTTCAGAATGATCTCCTGCCCGCTCAAGAAGCAGGTCACTATGCGACATGCGAATCGCGTTGTTGGCCTGGCAACGGCTCTGGGCGTTCTGATGGGTCTCGTGTCGTTCTTCTCAGCGATCGTGGTCGACATCCCCATGGACAGCGGGTTTGTGCTCGTCGACTGCGGCGTAGGCTCCAACCACTACGGTAATATATACGTCGCCTACTACGTCCTACTGCTGTCCTTAATAACCGTGGTTGTGGCCTTCATTTCTGTTTTCTATATTCAAATCGCTCGATCGTTAACGCATCGCACAGCTGCTATTTCTGGACGTAACAATGGAATAATGAAATCAACGACTGAAATGCTGGAACTAAGCGTCAGTGAACACTCCAGTACATTCTTAATACAGGAAGCAAGGCGCCGGAAGGAGTCAGTGCGCAGGTCCAGAACGATCAACACAGTTATGATGATGTTTACCGTTACCTTTTGTTTTACACTATCTTATTCACCCTATTTGATGATTCTGTCTATTTGTTTTGTCTTTCAGACCACCTCCTGTGACAATATGGCATCTTACTCTTTTGTCTTTCGATCTGTATATATAAGTAATGTTGCCAATTTCGTTATCTATGGCTGTTTTTCAGCCGAATTTCGTAGAGAAATATTATTGTTGACATAGTTAACAACCACTGGATGTGTAATTTAAAAAGGTTCCTAAAAACTAAAAGCACCAGGCGAAAATAAGTTAAAGAAGAAAGTGAACGGTATGTTTGTTTGACGACACATTCAGTTAGCTGCTATTAGGTATCTAAAATAACGTCAATTGCGACATTTGGTCTGCACCATGAAACCTTTTGATACAGAGCAGTGACGTAGGAAGGTGCCAAAACGTGCGCACACACACACACACATATATATAAACCATCGCTGTTCCTACTGGATCAAGAAAAGTGTGTGTGTGTGGGGTGGGGTGGGGGGGGGGGGGCACATGCCCCCTTACCACACCAACCCCCTCCGTGCTTCCTACGCCAGTGCAGAGATCACGTGTATAAATGAAACATACAGCATTCGACGTATTGAAGTTGCAGCCTCGCCTCTCCACAATGTAACACCATTTAGCGATAATAAAACACACAGCTAGTTTTATGAAACGTGTGGAGTCGTTATGTGCTGTTAGACCGGCCTCGGTGGCGTCGTGGCAGGTCATCAGTCTACAGGTTGGTAGGTACTGGGTTCGGATCCCAGTCAAGGCATGGGATTTTTAATCCAGATACTGACTCCAAACCCTGAATGAGTGCTCCGCAAGGCTCAATGGGTAGGTGTAAACCACTTGCACCGACCAGTGATCCATAACTGGTTCAACAAAGGCCATGGTTTGTGCTATCCTGCCTGTGGGAAGCGCAAATAAAAGATCCCTTGCTGCTAATCGGAAGAGTAGCCCATGTAATGGCGACAGCGGGTTTCCTCTCAAAATCTGTGTGGTCCTTAACCATATGTCTGACGCCATATAACCGTAAATAAAATGTGTTGAGTGCGTCATTAAATAAAACACTTCTTTCTTTTATGTGCTGTTATTGTCAACCGTCTCATACAAGTCGGTCGCCGTCTTCTACTACTGTGTAGTGTAAAACAGTGGTGTAGCGCCACGCTTCCGAGTGACACATTGTGACTGACGTAGACAGGTCACGAAGGCTGTAGGAGATCACAGAACGGAGTGCAGCCTCACACTAATTAATGAGGATGATCTTTTCTAAATACTGTTAGATAATAAAGGGACATTTATAATGGGCGAGTTCAGGTGTGTTCGGTCGCACTCAGTGGGCTGAATCCTCACCCCCGTCCCAACCAGTACCAAACGGCTGGTATATGGGAGGAGCCTAGATGTGTCGCGGTAGTACGTTTCCCCACTTTTTTCATGGAACAAATGATACGTCTATGGAAAAGTGCCAATAAACGAACCCTCACTGCTTTATCGTTAGGAGAAACGTGACGGCGGCGGGTTTTTGTTCTTTTTGTGTCTAAAGAACAAATGTCGAAATGACGTTAGACACCAAACAACCATAGTTTATAATGTGCGGAGGTGTTTGAAAACCAAAAACAATTTCCTTTCCGTTGTACAGTATAGAGCCTACGACTTGCATAACGTCATATGTACTGTAACACACGACACACCTGCTTCACGGAAACACGACCTCTTGTGATAATTAGGGATGGGACGATTCATTTATATTATTTTTGATTCGATTTTCGATATTTGGTCCACGGTTCGATGTATTCACGATATTTTTCATACAAACATTTTAAATTTAACATTATTTTAAGAGCAAGAAACTTAATTTTGTAAAACAATTGTAAATATAAAACTATACCTCGACTAGAAAACAAAAATACCATGTTCCGATAAATGGAAATTAGCTATGTTGAATCATTTTAATATAACGGAAATTGGGCGGCATTTAATCATTCTTGAAGTTAACACGGGTTTATTTTTGTTCAGTCTTCGTTACTGGGACAAAACATACTTAAAAGTTTATTCTATCGGCGGATTCCTTATAGAGGTCAGTCCCTATTTTGGGAGGTCACAATTGTTACGGTCCAGGTCCCCGTTCTACGAAGAACCAGCCTCGGTGGCGTCGTGGTTAGGCCATCGGTCAACAGGCTGGTAGGTACTGGGTTCGGATTCCAGTCGAGGCATGGGATTTATAATCCAGATACCGACTCCAAACCCTGAGTGAGTGCTCCGCAAGGCTCAATGGGTAGATGTAAACCACTTGCACCGACCAGTGATCCATAACTGGTTCAACAAAGGTCATGGTTTGTGCTATCCTGCCTGTGGGAAGCGCAAATAAAAGATCACTTGCTGCTAATCGGAAAGAGTAGCCCATGAAGTGGCGACAGCGGGTTTCTCTCAAAATCTGTGTGGTCTTTAACCATATGTCTGACGCCATATAACCGTAAATAAAAAAAGTTGAGTACGTCGTTAAATAATTAAAAAAAACATTTCTTTCTTTCTTTTGTTCCACGAAGCGATCTTAGCCCTAAGATTACATTAAGCGCATAGCTACCCGGTCTGGCTGAACTCGGCTATGGAAACGCTGATACATATATATATATATATATATATATATATATATATATATATATATATATATCATTAAAAAAAAATTCAAAATCAAAATAAATTGGAAAATAGTGGGCCTAAAACAGCGATTTTCGTGAATCGCGATTAATCGTCTCATCCATACTGATAATCGTCCAAGTGGAAAATTCCGGCAACTTAATGAAATCTTTCTGGCAGAGACTTAATTATAACTCCGTGTTCAGCCTCAGGTAAAAGAAATAAACAATTCATCATGGAATACGAACCAAAGATGTTTTTGTCACCATGCTGACAAGACATTGATCAAGGATGTCCCGACTCATTAACGTTATACACCCGGAATTCCTGTCGTACCTGATAGTGTCACGAGTCATTGACCAGTGTTCCAGGATATTGGTAAGGAAGACCGCGCTAGAGAACTGGAGAAAAGCTTGTCATCCGAGGTTAGGTATAAGCATTTAGATCAGTGCTTTTACTGACGCAAGTGTTCCCTTTTATTAACTGCGCTAACGCGTCACCAATAAATCTATTTTTACCAATCTAATTAAAATTAGCTCCACTATTACATGTGGATCTAAAGACAGCCAGTTGGAGCTCATGTCCACCAATCAAAACCTTACTTGCAGAATCCTGCCAGTGATTTAAAAATAATTTGAAAACATTCCGAATTATCCTGAGGGTATACGATATGTTTCGTGTGAATTACGAATGCCTTAAAACATGTTTTATTTTATAAAATAAATAATTTGTAATGTAAAACTGAAGACTGATTTAGGGTTTTTTTAATGTTATAAATAAATAAATAATTTTTAATGTAAAATTGAAGACTGATAACCCACCCCGTACGTATTGGTATGGTTCGCTGTACTGCGGCCACTAAAATAGACTCGCCCGATATTTTTAGAATTTGTATGCTCCCAAATAACGTTATAAAAGGCGAAGTGTGATTGGTCAATATTTAAATTATTATTTACAGACGAAATGTTACCTGGACATTGGGGACTACGCAGTGTTGTTAGTTTTCAATCACTGGCAGGATTCTGCAAGTAAGGTTTTGATTGGTGGACATGAGCTCCAACTGGCTGTCTTTAGATCCACATGTAATAGTGGAGCTAATTTTAATTAGATTGTATTTTTACTTAAACTGTTTTTATTTATTTATTTTTGAAACAATCTATTAATTTGTTTTATTTATAAGAATTATTATTGCAAACTATCTTACAAAACAACAAATGATTCCTAACACTGAAAAATAAGTATTTGTTTTTAATTCCCTAATGATTTAATTGTAACTTTCTTTTCGTGCTACTACTACCACCACCACTACTACTACTACTACTACTACTACTACTACTACTACTACTACTACTACTACTACTACTACTACTACTAATAATAATAATAATAACAATAATAATAATGGTAGGCAATAATATACAATTTTGAATTACATGGGAACGATGAACTAACTTGACATTGTAAAATCTAGTTTTTAAAATATTGAGTCTTATGATTTTTATTTACTGCTATTGAAAGTGTACATCGTAATAAGAGACCTGCAGGAATCAAGGAGAGCACTGAAGCAAGGGGTTGGGGGTTGACGACAATGTAATAAGCAGGCAAACCAAGGGTCCTGGCGCACTTTTGCCCATAGGATTATCATAGGGAATGTGTAACCCTCCGGATGGTACCCTCCCAACGTTCAGGGAAAACCTGAATCTAAAAATAGAACCAACATAGTAACCCTCCTTGAGCGGGATGGTCTACTTAGCCATCCCTCCTTATCCCGCGTGACACCCCCCCCCCCCCCCCCCCCCCCCCCCCGATTCCATTATGCTACCTAATCTATATCCCCCCACACATGTTACATAGAGTTAGGGAATACCTCCTTATCCCGGTAGTAAATGGCATTCATTCTGCCACGGCAAACGTGGAGTGCTGTTAGGTGATGATAACTGATCCCGCCCCACACCATGACACTCCCTCCACCCCATCAATCCGTCTGGACAAGGCAGTATTTGTGGTAACGTTCTCCTTGCCTACGCCACTCCTGCAACCGACCATCAGCATTCTTTAAATGGAAACGGGATTTGTCAGAGAATAGCACACCATGCCAACGTTGTAAGCTCCAATGACGATACCTTGCTGCCAAACGTCGGCGCTAATTTCGATGTCGATCAGTCAGGATAGGTCCAACATATGGTCGATGAGCACGTAGCCCAGCAGACCGAAGACGGCGATGCACAGTGTCTGAGCTGATAACCCCTCGTCGACCGTGAACAGTTGGTGCAGTCCTGGCAGCTGGCAGCGTTCGATCAGGAATATGGAGGTGAACAATATGGCGATCTTGTCGTAACACGTCGTTGGCCTGGACCTGGACGGTCCGTGGTTGTACCTGTCTGCTGGTATCTCCTGTGGAGTCTAGTGATTGTTGAATGGTGGCGTCCAAACCGCTGTGCGATGACTTTACTCGAAATGCCGACTAGAAGCATGTCTAAGGCACGTTCACATTCCTCAGCTGTCAACCTTGCCATCACTTGTTTAACATTCCCTCAAAGACTACTTCATAAATGAAAGGGACTTTTGAAGACCATCTTTTATAGCCCCAATCAGCATGATTTGCACATTCAATTTATGTTTTTCATGCTATGCATGCACTATGTTGTGTTTTGGTGTTGTGTTTCATGGAGTGTTCATGCGATCGTTTTCTTCGTCGTCATGCATGGTCTATAAATGTAGTACGGTACTTATTCATTGATATTTTTAATGCTGATATACGCGTCATTCGCATTTGTTATCATCAACTGATGGTGTGTTTTCAATGCTGTTCTGTATAGTTTTCACTGTAAAGCATTCTGGGTAATCCCCTAATGGTCATAGGCCGGGCTGGTCACCCCCATCGTCCGAGAGATATCATTTATCATCAAATGAAGACAATCCCGGCTTGTTGAGTTGGATGTTGAACAACTGGTGGCTGTAGTAGCTCCTGATATGTGGATATGTCGGTTCAACAGACATTGCTTATAGTGTTCGTGCCCCGTGGTCTTTTTTTTATGACGCTTTTCTTTATTACTTTGGAAGTCGTCTTTTCCATCGCTTGGCCCTTCTCCTCATAGATGGCAGAATACATCTTTGATTTAAGACTGACAAATTCTTGAATAGGGATGGCATGTATTTCGCCTTTCATCTTCCCTAGGACCTTCTTGTTTGCTGTACTGTAGAATGGATGACCAGGATCAGTGAGAGGTGTCAAAGAAATTATAGTCACTTAACATGTCTTCGTAGATGTCCACTGTGTGTATGCTGTGAACAGGAGTTAGGCTTTAGGTCAATACTTTGCCTTGGTGTAGTTGTAATGAAAGTCATACATCAATATTTTCGAAATGTCAAGAATGGTGAAACCAACGAAGATGGGTATGTTAAGAAATAGCGTCTGTTTCTGCATGTGGACAGCCACCAGGTCGTCGTTGAAAATGTGGAAGGCATAGAAGTTGGGTTTGGCCACCAGTTTGCATGCTCTCTTCTTGTTGACGAGCTTCACATGTACTCTTTTCCTCAGGTTTTCCATGGTTTTCCCAAACACTGAATTGTTCATGTGTTTAAACAAATATTTTTCGAAATCATTGCTGGCTATCTTCCTCTTATCTGTGTTGATCTCGATGTAGGTCTTTAACCATGGGTGTTGTTCAAAGACCATCACCCGATGAATTATGGTCAGCTTCATGCCCAAGGAGAGGTAGAATTTCAAATTGTGGTTGTGGACCACATAATTTTGTTTTTGCCGCAAATTTGGCACCAACTTTTCGGTGGCTGTGTTCAGTTCTTCCAATAAGTGTCTGGCATAGGGTGACAGCATTTCGTCAGTCACCTTCTGTTTCTCTTGAGCTAATGGATAATCATTATGCAGACCGTTAAGCTATTGGGGATAGTCAATATCTACTTCCAAGATGAACCCTTGGTATTTGAGAAGTATCCAACTGTTCTATGTCTGTCTCACTGAACCACTGAAATCCATGAACTTGAAGAGATTGCGACATAACCCAGCCATATATATTGTTGGCATCTAGGTACATCACGTGACTATATAGTTGATTGGAGTCATTGTCTGGCAGGTAGGCATTGTTGGCTCTGGCATATCGGTGAGTGATCATGGAGATTCCACCTCTCAAACCTTTTTTGACGAAGATATGTTGGTCAATGTCTGTCAACAGTTCCAGCTGTACTCCTGTCATCTTCAGTGCTGCTTGCCAAGCCAGGCCAGGTGACGTGTAGAAGTGATACTGTCCTAGATTTGGATCTTGAATTCCTTCCAGACGGGCTGTGCATGTACATAGTCCTCATCTGCCACACCTTCTCACGAACTGCAGAACCTTTCCTTTGGAGGTAGGCAAGTCTTAACAAATCGCTCTACCCAATCAAAGTAGACATACGGGTAGACTTGTTTTCGAAGCAACAGAGGAAGTTTCTCTCTCCAAAGTAATCACTCATATGTTTGAATTTGGAACTGGAACGAGTCGATGCAGTCCATGCAGCCAAGGTAAAAGGAGATATACTTGTCCATGTTGTTTGGAATACATTTCAGTGGTTTGTCCTTAACGTTTCCAATGGCTTGCATGATCAAGTTATGGAACACAACAGGGATGTGTCCAGTGAAATTGTAACTTGATGTTGCACTCATTGTGTGCATCTCCTCGGAATTGTTCAGTGATGTGGCAGTGGTCTCGCACTGGCTTTGGGCCTAGTTGTTCTTTACATATATGACAGTGGGTTGCCTTTTTGAAGGTTTGCCAATCACTTCCTGTAATAGTCATCGGCTCACAATATTTGAATTTTTGCTGCTCTTGAATCATGCATTTCACAAACTTGTCTGCTGCATCGCTACCTCTGTAAACCACCGGTTCTTTGCAGTGTTTGCGTGTCAAACCCACAACTTTATATGAAAATCCACAAGGGACATGTTTTGTGGTCTTCTTCGTCGAGGAAGATTCTGGATTTCTTTAACATCTCGAGAAGAGCACTTGGAGACACTCAAAGTCTGCGTAGAGAATGTAGGATACTTTGAGTTGTTTTTTGATGTCTTTGTAATACAACCACTTGTCCTCTTCTTTGGGAAATTCCACATTTTGGGCTCCATGTATGTGACAATAGACCAAATGGTCAATCAGTAGAGTCTTCTTCGTGAATCCGTGCAGACAGTACGGACAGTAATGACATCTGATTTTGTTAGTCTTCTGGTCAAATAGTAGCTTGCTGAGGTCCTTGATCCAGCAATAGTGTGAATTCTGGTCCATGTGCCTTTCAAAACGTTGTCTGGTCACGTGGATTGGATAGACGTCGCCTTTTTCATAACCAAAGACGTTCATTGAGATGTTGTTCTGCCTTTCAAACTTAGGAACGTCCACCACCTTGACTGGAAACGTGATCCTCGTTAAGTTCACTTGACTAACGTGTTGGATATACTTAGTCACCCGTTCTGCACCTCGTTTAACAGGGTATATAGCCGCCAGGACTGACCACATGAAGAACTTTTGGTCCTGGTTCTTCATACTGACGATGACATACTTGGCTCTCAGTTTAATGGGCAGAGGGATGTAACTCGGTCATCGGAGTGGTGCGCGCCATATGGATGGTGAGGTCTAACACTCTGTCCACGGTCCAGTTGCTGCCCTGTCGCTGGTACTCGATGAAGGAAGAATATATCTTCTCGATAGATTCCCTCATCCCCCTCGTCAAGATCTTCAAACGTGACACTTTCCATATGTATGTATGTATGTATGTATGTATGTATGTATGTATGTGTGTGTATGTATGTGTGTGTGTATGTATGTGTGTATGTGTGTATACGTACACGTACACGTACACGTACACGTACACGTACATATATATGTATAATGTTCAAAATAAGTAGGGGATATTCAAATATAACACAATATAATAGAGATGTATTAATTTTTATTGCAATATTAATTAATGGTGAAACACAACCACTCATGTGACAAGGGATTGGCATTAAAGATTATAGCCAGGATAGTGATGTAGGTCCGGAGGAGACACAGATAGGCAACAGGGGTGGTGCTTGTCAATTTGACGTTTTCAATATTTGCACTCGTAACGGGTAACACCACCCGTCCCAGTGACCCTCCCATGAACAATATGCAGCTGGATTCTGGTAGTCATGGTGATGCCACCCCACACCATAACGGACCCTCCTCCAAATCGGTCATGAGGACGGACGTTGACGTTGGCGTAGCGTTCATTGGGACGTCGCCAGACACGCTATCGTCGATCATGGAAGTCTAGTGTGAATCTGGAGTCGTCTGAAAACATTACCCGAGCCCAACGCCTAATGTCTACGATGTTTACACCATTGACGTCTGGCAGCAATGTGTCTCGCAGTCAAATGTGGGGTAACGTAGGGCCGACATGCATGGATGTTACTCTATGCAGTCTGTTACGAAACGTCTGACCAGACACTGTAACGCCAGTTGTAGCAAGGAGTTCTCTTGTGATTTGATTGGCTGGTTGACCTCGATTCCTCAGTGTAAGTCCTAATGAAGCGCTCCTGAACCGGAGTTGTGGCCCTTGGCCGTCCTGAACGGGGACGATCATCCACATTTCTGGTTTGTCGATATCGGTCTCACAATCGGCTAATAACTAATTGTGACACATTAAGTCTACAGCCTACAATTCGCTGGGTGGTGCCAACTTGGAGCATGCCTACAGCCCTGAGACATTCCTGACGTTGGAGATACCGCATTGTTGAAAGATTACAGGATGTGACAGATTAAAGATTAAAGAATGTGACAGCAAGGTTATGATTTAGTGTTTCAGTAACAAACAAGAAAGAATATCACCACAGTGTGCACACACCACACCGTACATATAAACTACGTGTTTAATTTCAAATCACACCCTGCGCACGTGCTTCGCTGTCAAAACGAACGGTGCGGGTTTTTTCATGCTCTTTGAGTGGGAACATCAACGCACATTGTGCACTTATTTTGAGTTTTATATTTCATTTCATTCTGTAATTATTGCCATTTGAAATAGAATATCGCCTACTTATTTTTAACAGTATATAATAATTATTAAATTATTGATAAAGACTTCGTTTTGATTTTTTATATTATTATTATTATTATATCATATTCCTGCATGCATACAATCCCGTAAACCTTTCTTTTATAATGGTAAAAATATTATTATCTACCTTCGCTCGCGCCTGTGCATTCTTATAGAATTGTACATGCAATATTTTTATATATTTAGCTTTATGAAAACCCCATATTCGACAACCATAATTTAAACCCAGTGTTTACATATGTATCGAATAGGACTACGGATAACATAATTTCAACATTGAAATAATTCTTATTACAAATACCTGGCTAATATTGCCACAATTATTTTTCGACCTTTCTGTGTGCGGTTAAACTTACAACAATGCCATCTAAAGGATCTTCGAGATAGTTCATCAACGTTTACATCAACACCATGGACGTCCTTCGTGATTTTCACCAATGACATCACGGTGAACCTCCTCCAAACCTTACCTCCGGATTTTTGGCCACTGTTCAAAATGTTATGGGGATTTTTTGTGACGCCCAATAGCCGATGTGTATTTTTGTGCTGGGGTGTCGTTAAAACATTTATTCATTCATTCATGTTTGTTTTTGTTTTTTTTTTTTGTTTGTTTTTTTTGTTTTTTTGAGGGGGGGGGGAGGCATATTTTTGTGTGTTTTTCTTGTGTTTTGTTGTTGTATTATTGTTTTGGGTTTTTTAGAAGGGAGGGGTATGAATACACTTCATGTTTCCGAAGCATTTTGAAATACATATCGTATTTTGCTGAAGTGATGAAACTTCAAAATATAAAATTAATGTACAGTCCCACCCATTAAATGACAAAGACGAATCAATAATAATTTTCTAGGAGAAGCAGTTCGCTCAAATTTCAGCCCTGTAGCCTAAAGTGTTGTTTCCACAAGACTAATTTTACCAGTATGAGTGTTTAACAAAATATACGTACGTAGAACTAGAATCTCTTGAAAGAAAAATGACAGCTGTTGAAATGAATAGTGTTAACAACAGAGTTCATTGATTATATCGTTATTGTGCTGGATTAAGACTAGACAGTGCCGGGGACAGATACTTTTTTTTTTTTTCGTCAGTATAAAAAAAAGTAATCATGATTATAGTTATTTTACAATACAGAACAGATTACAGTCTGGTTCATGTCCAAATCAGCTGTTTTTGTCATAGGCACTTGATGACAGGATAATGTAAATATTGTCAATATACCACAATATACCCCTCAAAAAACCCTCTTAGCACGCACAAGCCTACATACAAACCCCTGAAAATATTGCTGTTGTCAAAGAGGAAGAGAGAAAAAAAGAAAAAATATTAATAATAATAACACTAACACGTAAGCCTATATTGTTACAAGGCTTAACAAGCGTTTTCCCTACACTGAACGCAAAACTATAAATTTGAAAACTGACTTGAATAATTTATGTTTAATTAATTAAACATTTTAAATCTCTGAACTGGTTTATGAAGTTGCAATAAAATGTCAAATGTAGATATTATACAAAGTAATTAAAAAACTTACATTTTCAAAGTCGAATATATAATAATGGTTATGGTTCTGATGAAGTGTTTTTAATACCTGATTATATCAACGTCATACGGTATTTTTCAAGAAGCATATGATACACATTAAGCTGCAAAAGTATTTTTTTTACTTATTTTTACATTTCTGTCATGTATTTTCGTGTTTCAAAATTTGCATTATGGGCGGGGTAAAATCCTCACTTCGTCCTGGCCGGGAATAAAACGCGAATCAGAATGCTTAGAATAGGGTGCTGTTAAAACAAAATAAAACAAAAGACAAATAGTACTGAATGTTTATGGGACATTGGGCTTTCAATCACAGTGACTAACTCAATTCAGTAACCACCGTATCATGTAGTAGTGTCATTGGGAAATAGTTTATTATCCTGTCATCAAGTACCTATGGTTTTCGTATGTAAAATGAGATAATGTATTAAAAAGTAGAAAGAAATATAAGTGCACATTAAAAAACAAACAAAACACAAAACACAGTTAGAATGAAAAGCTCTCGTGGCTAGACATTTAGTCCAACACCAGACCGCCATGGTGTCACTTCGTGTAGAGTACATTTCTTATTACACCATGGGCGAGACATAGCCCAGTCGCGGTCCGTTTGGGATCGATCCCCGTCAGTGGGCCCATTGGGCTATTTCTCGCTTCAGCCAGTGCACCACGACTGGTATATCAAAGGTTGTGGTATGTGATATCCTGTCTATGGGATGGTGTATATAAAAGATCCCTTGCTGCTACTCGAAAAGAGTAGCCCAAGAAGTGGCGACAGCGGGTTTCCTCTCAATGTATGTGTGGTCCTTAATCACATGTAGACATAATATAACCGTAAATAAAATGTGTTGAGTGCATCGTTAAATAAAAAAAATTTTTCTTTAAATTACACCGTGATCTTCATAGCTTAAAACGTTTCAACCAATAAGGTTTCTTTCCAAACTTTGACCTTGCACTGGCAAGGTAATACATTTATAAGTATAGTGGTGTTCATTTTAAAATAGGTCATATAGTGAAATGCATGACGTCTTATTTTAACAGATTAAAATGATCGGTCTTGAACTTACGAAGATCAAAGGATTTTGACGTCACATATGTTTCGAAACATATGATTGGTCAGTAAAGATAGAACAATTTAGCACTAGAGTTAAGTGACAATTTTAAGATAGAACAAAATATTTCTGCTTTTATCTTCATTTAAAAATTTGCAACTGAAACCGATTTCACCTCCAAGATTGGCATAGGCGTACGGACTCCCATTGTAGAGGTGGGGTACTGGATTTACATAATCTACATAACAACATTTATTCATATTATAATTACTACTAAACAGCCATATATGGTTGCAAACCATTTTTACACGAATTACAACTAAATTTGAGGATATAATGATGCAAATATACGGTAAAAAGGTCTCAGGTTAGTACATTTTGCCCGAATATTTCTACGATTTTTGCACCAATTTGAGGTTTTGCTTCAACTGTCTCGTACGCTTATGGAGATTGGAATCTCAGTTTTCCAATGATACCCATAACTCCATTCAACCTAATTTTGTAGACATAACAGAATGATTCTCAAGCAGCGAATTATGACGTCACGTAGTTTAAAGAGTTTACTTTAAGGCCCAAAACACACCGGGTTTGGGTCTGGCGACTATGGCACCACTGGAAAATGAAACTCATTGAATCGAGCGCAGCGTCTGTGCTGGCGCGTACTACAGATCTGGCAATAGACGACATTGAACATATGCTATATATTAACACCGCCAGACTGGCAGCTGCACAATGTTCGAACCTTACTCATTCATTTTGTTTTAATAACTAACAGGTATATATTAAATAATGTGGGTTTCTCATACTTATTGTTGATGTTTATGGAAGTAAATTTATCTAAAGATATGAACGCATTAATATATATTGATAACACGTTACAGTTACAGACCAGACCTGGCGTCTTTGCCACACTCGCCAGATCCAGACCCAGACCCAGATCCGGTGTGTTTTGGGTCTTACGCTTTTTGGTTTTTATTGTTACATTTGTAATAAAATGTTATGTTAATACAGTCCATTACAGATTATTTTAATAATAACTATAACTGGTTTTCTAAAAATATCTGTGAATGTGAATAAAATACAAAGTAATAGCAACATGGTATGTAAAGTACTTTACATTAATCCTATACATGTACATGTGTGGATGCCGATGTATGCGTACGTGCGTGCATGCGCGCTCGCGCACGCGCGCGTGTGTGTGTGTGTGTGTGTGTGTGTGTGTGTGTGTGTGTTACTCGTTACCAGTTATTATAAAGCTAAAGTTCGTGACAGTTGAAAATTATATCACTCGGGACATAAATTTGATAATAACTGAAAAGTCCATTATTATCCTCTATGTATTATCAGTAGTAGTATAGTAGTGTACCAAATATGAAGGAAGGAAGGAAATGTTTTATTTAACTACGCACTCAACACATTTTTTATAAACAGTTATATGGCGTCGGACATATGGTTAAAGACCACACATATATTAAGAGAGGAAAACCGCTGTCACCACTTCATGGGCTACTCTTTTCGATTAGCAGCAAGGGATATTTTATATGCACCATTCCACAGACAGTGCATACTACGGCCTTTGGTATACCAGTCGTGGTGCACTGGCTGAAGCGAGAAATAGCCTACCGACGTGGATCGATCTCAGACTGACCGCGCATCAATCGAACGCTTTACCACTGGGCTACGTCCCGCCCTATACCGAATATGAATGCACGAGGACCGTAGAAATGAAAGGAAGGTAACCAGCCCACATTAGCGACATCTGGAATGGAATGACTAAGATAATGCCATCAATCAGATCTTTTTTTTTCTTTGTCTTCGAATATAGGTACAAAAAGCGTCCGTTCAGAGATCTAATATTGTAATTTGTGTTCTAACTTGACGTTTTTGTCTGGCTATACAGACGGACAGACACGCCACCTGGGAGAAGAAAATAATACACACTGCAGGCTAATAATAGTATATAATAGTATCAGACGCAACGAGTCGACCGCGTTAAACTCTGTAGTGCATTATTATCTGGACAATATATAACAACACACAATATATTAGTAATTCAGTTATCATTCTATGAATACATGTATAAAGTAAAGTGCAAAGTAAGATTTTAATATTTGGTTATTAGGAGATTTTTTTTTTAATCAACTTGTACAAGATGAAAAATTATGATGTGCACACGTGTATGGTGAGAAATGATGTATACTCCCCATATGTAATTAACACAGGTTTCTTTATATATCAGTTTTATACACGAGGTATGGTTGTTTTGGGGTATTTTCTTCTCTTCTTTTTTTTCTCTTCTTTTTTTTTGGGGGGGGGGGGGAGTATTATTAGTTTTACGAAAGCACAAACTCACGCGCACACACACACGCACACACACACACACATACATACACACACCACATCAAACCACATGCAAACACACGTGCACACGTACACGCACACACACACACAAACACACACATACACATACAAATATACACCCGTACACACACATACATACATACACTTACAAATACGCACATACATGCATACACACACAAACACATACACACACAAATACACACACACACACACACACACACACACACACACACACACACACTCGTACACATACACACAGTTTTACGCAAACAAATGTCAACAGCAGACACACAGCTGCCATTGATTCAAGTAATCACCTGCTTAAAGATAAGGTTTAAAACAAACAAAACATATTTGCGAATCGTCTTTATCTATTTTTGTATTCTTCAGATCGACAAATACAATCGCAAATTCCTGCAACGTGTATACGTTCAGTAGTAGAATACTGAGGTTTTACGTTTTGGACGCATGTTCTATATCGCATGCTGAAAATCTAGGGACAAATGCACTGAATTAGCACATGGGCGCGTGTGGGGAATTTTAGCATGGAGGGTCTAAACTGTGATGAGAGATATTTAGGGGAGGGGTGGGGGGCGAGATATGCTACCCTGGAAATTAAAATGTATTAAAGTGTAGAAGGGTGGGGGAGACAAATTTCCCTGGACTATCACTTGTCGATTAATCTCATGGAATGCAGTTATAATACTGTATAGCACCGGCCCCCACTACTTGTTTCGACTTAACTGAACGATTAAACCTGCTATGTGTGTGTGTTGTGGTGAGGTGTGGTGTGTGTTTGTGTGTGTGTGTGTGGTGTATTGTGATGTGTGTGTTTGTGTGTGGTGTGGTGCGGTGTGTTTGTGTGGTGCGGTATGTGGTGTGGTGTTTGTGTGGTGTGGTGTGCATGTGTGTGATGTGGTATGTGTGTGTGGTGTGGTGTGTGTGTATATATGTGTGTGTGTTCGTGATGTGGTGTGTAGTGTGGTGTGTGTATATGTGTGGTGTGTTGTGTGTGTGTGCAGGCGTGTGGTGTGGTGTTTGTGTGTGATGTGGTGTGTGTGTGTGTGGTGTGCGTTTGTAGTGTGGTATGTGGTGTGGTGTGGTGTGTGTGTGTGTGGTGTGGTGTGTGTATGTGTGTGTGTTTGTGCGTGATGTGGTGTGTGGTATGGTGTGTGTGTATATGTGGTGTGTGTGTGTGTGTGTGTGTGTGTGTGTGTGTGTGTGCAGGCGTGTGGTGTGGTGTGATGTTGTGTGTGTGCATGTGCTGTATGTGTTTGTATGAGTGTATGTGTGTGTGTATGTGTGTCTGTGTGCGTGCGAGCGTGTGTAAATATATGTGTTAAATATCTGTATATGAACATGTATACTGGCATCACATCTACCTAACATTTTTGTTATTATTATTATTATTGTTGTTGTTGTTGTTGTTATTATTATTATGTGAATACAATAATTAACCCATGCAATATTAAAATAAGACTACTACTAAAAATACTAGCATTATGAAAGCTAAAAGTAGTTTTATTAGATCAAAAGGAAGATGGATTTAACTATGATGTTAATTTGGAATTAATTTTAATGATAATTTTAATTATATCGAATCTCTTATAATATTTGGTGAAATAGAACTATCATACTGTTGGGAAGAAACACAGTATTGAAATATTGGAGTTTACTTTAACTAACAATTTTATTTGTACGTTTTTGAAGATACCCACATCAAGCTAAAAAGAAAGTATCTTCACATTTGTTATGCATTCTGTACTCTTCTTTCGTCGTTTAGTCATTTTTTTGCTAGGCTCTCACGGCCATTAAGTGTTAATGCTATTATTCCATTTAGTAGTGGCTCTGCGGGAACATTATTCGTTTACGTTGGGGGGGGGGGGGGGGGGGGTAGAGAGATGTTCTTTTATGACTGTCTCCTCCAAAACAACCTTCTTTTGATCAGACATGGAACTGCCATCTGTAGAATGTTGATGCAGTAAGGAAAACGACTGATAAATGCGCTCAGTGACGTAATTAGCAACATTTGATCATACGAAATGGACCGTGAATTGTAAGGCAAATATATACTGGAATAGGAACCTCGCTGCCATTATATGATGGTTTGTCTTGATTTAGCTGACGACATAATACTATTAAGTCAGATAGAGTGCTGCCCTGGAGTCTGTTCTCTATTGGTTGATGGGGAATCGTGCTCACTAATACAAACAACGAGCAGGGGATGACAGTTTCTGTCTGTTCCTCAAACAATCCGTTTGATGAATGGCTATGGCTGAACAGAACACAACATCCAAATTATATTACGAAATTCCTACCTTCAGATGCAGTTGTTTTGAGGTAGGGATGGTGTGCACTGTGCTAGCAATGATGCTTTTAAATGAGTGGAATTGACCATACTTTAGTTTTATCAAACCTTAAATCTCAAGCGTTCAAGATGTGAAGTGACCTGGCCAGCAAGCCTAAACAGAGACACTGCATTTGTTGCATGCCCCACCCCATCTATGTAAGATATCAATCCTACAAATGCAATACTATGGTGCAATGTGAATTAATTATTTTTAGTATTTTGCACGGACTGTTTTGGTTTTCTTTGATAATTGTATTTGTTGTACTAATAACTTGTGCATTTTGGTTTTTGTCACAAAATCCTCATGTGCCGTGAGTTTGACACCGTGTGCATCTGTTTCATTGTTTAGCATTCACATATTTAAAATGCTTTGATTTTTGTGAAAGCTGTCGCTGTGCAAGTCAGTTCCACCTTTAATTCACTTTATGATTTCTGTAGGTCTTATGCCATATAGCCGTATTTCAGATTACGTATTTTAACAAGTATGCTTTGACATATTGATATACACAAAGGAATACTTTAATTTTACTGGATACAACTGAAAAGGGTCACTTAAGATAAAATCACCATGATGCAACTTCGTGTTAGCCTTATTACAATGTCCTGCTTGTATACAGAGAACACCTGGTTACTGTCTTAAAGGGACATTCCTGAGTTTGCTGTCCCTTTAAGATACTGGTTTTATCCTGTGAAGGTTAGAACGGCGATTGTCATGAGGCAATGCATCACGGCATTTGGCATTCGCCCGAACAGGATAAAACCGATATCTTAAGACAGTAACCAGTTATTTTATTTATCCTTGAATCCAAAATAATACAAAAAAGCAATGAAAAAAAACACCGTGTTTTAAAATAAAAAAGGTTTTAAAAATCCACATCATCAACTGGAAATAAAAGAATAAGTAACTTTAAAGAATACAGCATTCCTTTGCTGATCATAACTAATTAAATGTAAAATATTTAAAAAGTGATTGCAGGACACACACACACACACACACACACACACACACACACACACATACGCACGCATGCATGTACGTGAATTTACTTATATTCATATATTTATAGGTTCCAAAATATGAGTATAAGTTTTAAAACTACTGTTCTGTGTGCCTTTGATGTCAAGATATTCATTGAAAATGTTTCCATATGGCAGCCACCTTTAAATCCAATATGGCAGACATATGATCTACTTATTATTTGTATCACTAAATTCATAGGTACATACAATTATGGGTAAAGGCTTCGCAATCATGGTTCTATCTTGCTTAATTTTTAAAATATTCATTAAAAAGTGTTACATACGGCGGTCATTTTTAAATTCAATATGGTGGACAAATGACCTCCTTTTAAATGCACCAGTAAATTTATAGATCCTTAAAACATGGGTATAGGCTTTGGAATCATGGTTCTATCTGCCCTAGAATGCGATATTTTCAATATAAATGAGGCTGATTGCGGCCATTTTTAAACTCAAAATTGCGGCCATCAGAGTGAGTTATTTTTTGTGTCCCGTTTTGTGTCCTGAAAAAGTGAACGATTCACTCAAATTTTAGGCCTTAGCCGCTGGACTATAATGGTCTTTTGAGTGCAGTAAAACGGTTTGGTTTATATATATTTAAAATTAAAATAAAAATTAAAAGAAAGTTGCCAAATCCTGTTTTCCCTATAATAATTTGAATTCGAAGATAAATTGTAAAGGCAGTGAACACTTTTATAACATTTCATTCAATTTACAGTTTGTTTTATTCAAAATGGGAAGAAGAGTTAAACTTAACATAAACTTAAGATTTAAGAATGATGACTGGAAAAGTTTAAATACAATACCTGTTGGTTGCACAGATAGTACAGAACTAAGATAAGAAATAATTTTATTAACAGAATACATTTTTATATAATATAGGATACATTTATTCGCCCCATTGCTCCTTTTGTGAACATGAAATATCAACATTGATACACTTATTTTTGGAATGTAACACGGTGAGACAAATTTGAGAATAGATAAAGCTCTGGAGAAATACCCACCCACCCCATAAAACAACAAACCCTCCCCCCTCCTACCCCCACCCCCCCCAAAAAAAACCCCGAAAAAACCCAACAAAAAACCCCCAAAACCCCCCACAAAAACAAAACAAAAAACAACCAAAACAAACAACCAGCCAAACCCAAACCAATAACAACAAACAAACCAAACAGGTATAATAGTAAACTTTACAAAAGAAAATATAATAATTGTGGGTTTTAGGACAAGTAATAATGATCCTTTTAATATTTGTAATTAAACAACTAATATATAATAATAATTGTGGGTTTTAGGACAAGTAATAATGATCATTTTAATATTTGTAATTAAACAACTAATATATAATGACATTGATCAAAAAGCAGCTGATATATGATAATATTTAAGTAAAAAACATGTAGCTTTGGGGGTTTTCTATATATACTTACGATAAACTTGTAAAGTTTTTGATTCTTTGTCACAGTTTTAAAAATGTATTATGTTTTTAATCTGGATGCCGACGTGTTATGAGGTGTAGAATCTGTGTGATGCTGTTTTAAGAGATAGTGTATTCAAGGCTTGAAATTACTTTTTGTGGAATGGGAAGCCATTTTCACTTTTGACATTTAGTCTAGAAGCAGATATTGGAATCTGAGGAGTTTTAGACCATTTGTGCTGATATAAACATCAAATATATTTTAATTTTATGTAAATTTAAACCAATCATCATTTATCAGTTTAGTACATTTAATATAATACTGGTGTTAGTATCGACATCTAGGCCTAGTAGTTAGTATAGTATACTACTCAAAAGAATTTAAGGGTCAAAAATTTATAACCAAATAAGTTTCAGAGTGTATTAGATTGATGATGTAAACTACACCAATTTTTTTTTTTATTGTTCCATATTTACAAAAAAAAAACAAATAAACGTCACTGTATACAAGAAAGTCACATGACATGCTGTCAAAGTTGAAGGTTGTCAAACATGGATTTTACACATTAGAACATTCGTTTAATAGTGTGTGAATCCACCCCTGGCGCGAATACACTCGACACATCGTTGCCTCATGTTGTTGATCAGACGTCTGAAGAACTCTTGGGGAATGGCCTGCCACTTTGCCATAAGAAGTTGACCCAGATCATGAAGGTTGGCTGGAGGGCATGATTATCCCGAACTCTCCTGCCTAATTCGTCCCAGGCGTCTCTATTGGGGCCAAGTCAGGCGAATATGCTGGCCAATCCATCCTGGCGATACCTTGTTGTCTGAGAAAGTCCGTTACCACCCTGGCGCGGTGGGTCTGGCATTGTCATCCTGCAGAACTGCCCCGCCGCCAATCTGCTGAAGGCCTGGGAGAACCAACGGCCGGATAATCTCATTCAGATAGCGGATTCCATTCAGATTGCCATCCACCACATAGAGGGGGGTCCTGTGGTGGATAGAGATGCCGCCCCACACCATGACGCTGCCACCACCGAACCGGTGACGTTATCTAACGTTAACGTCAGCGAAGCGCTCCCCAGGACGTCTGTAGACACGAACCCGACCGTCGCTGAACTGGAGACTAAACCTGGACTCATCAGTGAACATCACTCGACCCCACTGAACACGTTGCCACCGCAGATGAAGCGTGCACCAGTGACGTCTGGCCGTTCTGTGACGTGGTAGGAGTGGTGGTCGAACAGCCTGGCGACGGCAGCGTAGATTATTGGCTCTCAGACGATTGCGTATGGTTTGATCAGACACTCGAGTTCCAGTCGCAGTCCGCAGATTGTCACGTAATCGGCGTGCAGTGGTTGTGCGTTGACGTAGAGCCATATTGGTGATGTAGCGGTCCTCTCTATTTGTAGTGCTTCGGGGTCTTCCCGAACGTGGACGATTTCGAACAGAATTCGTTGCTTGGTACCGTTGCCACAGTCGGCCAACGACACTCTGACTGACAGCAAGTCTCAGAGCAACATTTCTTTGCGTATTGCCATCCTGAAGCCAAGCAATAGCCCTTCCTCGATCTTCGATAGTCAGTTGAAGTCGTACCATTGTCGAATTTGGAGTGTGCACCGTACACGAACGCAAGCTCCAATTATACGGAAATTCAGCATTGGGAACATGGAATACACGTGCAAAGCGTGCAAATGAAGCGCTTTGTGAAAAAGCAAGTTATGGGCACTTAGCAGACCTTTCGCTTTCGCCCTAATTTACGTGCAAATGTAAGCATGTTTTCGCCATTAGAACTAGTCGACAGTGTCAATGACAGTGGATTTTAATTCATTTATGGGTTGCTTAGACCCACTTTCGTCAAAATGGAACAGTACCATGCGTGACATTATGGTCTAGCTAATATAATTGACATTCAGAAAATAATGTCGAAAATATCGTCTGACCCTTAAATTCTTATAGTAAATTATTAAGCCGAGTAGCCTTAGCGTTAATTTTATTTATTACCAAGGCTTGTATTGTCTACATAATTATATTTATTTTGTCTACTGTTCAAAGAAACAATAATAAGACTACTATTCACGCTTAATGAGTGGATGATTTTCTCACCAATTACAAATGGGGCGGGATGTTGCCCTAAATTACCGGCCTCGGTGGCGTCGTGGTTAAGCCATCGACATAAGGCTGGTAGGTACAGGGTTCGCAGCCTGGTACCGGCTCCCACCCAGAGCGAGCTTTAACGACTTAGTGGGTAGGTGTAAGGCTACTACACCCTCTTCTCTCTCACTAACCACTAACAATTAACAACTAACCCACTGTCCTGGACAGACAGCCCAGATAGTTGAGGTATGTGCCCAAGACAGCGCGCTTGAACCTTAATTGGATGTAAACACGAACATAAGTTAAAATAAATGAAAATGAATGTCCTAGACGGTAAAGCATTCGCCTAATGCCCGGTCGACCTAAGATCGATCCTTGTCGGTGGACCCATTGGGCTGTTTCTTGTTCCAGTCGGTGCATACAAAGGATTCCTTGCTGCTAATCGAAAATAGTAGTCTATACCGTGGCAGCAGCGGGTTTCCCATCCAATTATTTCTGTTACGAACGCCATATAGGCCCTAACCATAATTAAAACTTTGTGTGTCGTTAAAAAAAAATCCTTCTTTCCGTTGATGATAGGATATAATTATGTAGTATGACCACTGGCGTACGAAGAGGGGGGGGGGAGGGGGCATGTGCCCCCCCTACTTTTCAGATATTTCGCTTTATATTTGCTTTATAATAGTGTAAAAGTGTGTAAATATAAAAGTGTGCCCCCCCCCCCCCCCCCCCCACACACACACTCACACTTTTTGACACCTTCATATGCCACTGAGTATGACGATTAGGGCCTCCACGAGTCCAAAATATTGGACTCGAGTACTCAAAGGTCAAACTCGACTCGAACCCGAGTACCCGGCACTTACAGTTGATGATTACGAGACTAAGGAATAAAGTAAAATAGTATTAGGCTATGCATTATAATTCCAGCGCTGAACATGGATGCCAAATCATTTTAGAAACTGTTGATACGTTCAGTGTTATGACGGACAGACGGCCAAATTAAAACGAGAAACTAACGCATGATCATATAATTATTGTGTAATTTATATCGATTATTATTTAAGCTAAAATTATCCTGTGAACGGAATCGAGTCTTGCTAGTATCGGCCCGTGCTCGAGTACTCGTGGAGATCCCAATGACGATAAGCGGATCACGGTGGTTTTAGCTATAAACTAGCTAGTGGATGTGGAAACTTTTTGGCGTGCCCCTATCCAACTGAGGTTCGGGCACGCCCGCCCCGGATTTGGCCTCTGACTTCGCCAGTGAGCAACCCCGGGGCGGGAAGAACTAGCTAGTACAAATTCCCATAAAAATCACTAACACTTATAAATAAACACCATGCCCTGAGAATTTCCGTGAGCTGTCTCGATATTGGTTAACGTTAATGCCGCTTTCAACTTGTGTCTGTATAATCGACTAAAACCGACATGTAAACAGCAAGATGGGTCATTTGACCTGTGTTTTCCTGTACATATTATTATTATTTGTTAAACAGCCACGCAAAAAAGGGATATGCGGAATTATCACACTATATTTTCTTGTCTTAGCCCCAGTGGCTGCTTCATCTGATAGAATTGCTGGTGTCGAGTTTCGTGAAGCGGACAAATTTGGTAGTGTGCATTCGAAGCGACAGCATCTGCAAACAGATGTGTCAAGTTTGACAGCTCATGCAAAAGGCTGGCTGGCCGGAGTTGGTAGCGCTAAACATGCCGAAGGGAAGATACATTGGGTAACGATGCACTTCTGTTCTCAGCTATGCTTAAGACATGCTCACATATATCGCAAGTGTCGAAAACAGATTGAAAAGTTGTTTTGAAAATAAATTTTGAACAGCCCCACGTAAACGGTAAAGAGAAGGCAACTCGCGTACCGTAAATAATGTAATTAAACGGATTAAGGTTGATTCGGGTTATTGTCACTTGTGTATCAAAAATAAGCATGACAGGCCTATTATATTATGTTCACCATATCAAAAACAAACGAAACATAACAATAATAGCTTTAACAGCCCCTTGAACTCGAGTAAAGAGACAACACCCATCCGTAATGACTGAAAAATAATGATGAAAATTAGAATGATAATTATGAGGATAATACTTAGCCAATGTATGTAAAGTTGATGTAAAAGTTAATAAATTATTATATAAAATAAATTTACAATACATGTATCCTTGAATGTTCACTATTCATTATGCTAAGTGTATACTGGGCAGCAAAAAGTACTTGCCCACTCGTCAAATGCGAGTAAACATTCTGATGATGAGTTAAAAAATGCAACTACCAGTCCGAATGTCTTTCTGTCTTTTTGATTTCGTTTGTCACGTGATATTGATCACTTTTCAAGTGTTCTTAATTTAATGTTTTGTCAATATATCTATAATATATACATGTGTATATATATATATATACTCAACAACGAAAGTTTAGCCAATATCTTTTATGACGCCTAAATTTGCCAAGGTTGAATAAACTTAAAAGAAAACCAGGTCCTCCTGTTGTGTTAAGGCAGAGTTTGATGAGTTTGTGTTGTTTGTAAATGGTAAACATTTCAGATGTGAATACTAATTAACAAAAATAAGTTAGTTTATAAATGTTACGCCATTTCTTTTAACATTAGCTAAACTTTTGTTGTTGAGTATATATATGTATATTAGAAATTTTGTCGGGCTAATAAATTTTAGTTGGTTCTGGTCCAGTAGACTAGTTAAATATTTTCCATTTCTGTACCGCTGTGTATATGCTATTATTATTACTCGACAGACAACAATAACATATTCTATTGTATTTTATTGTTATTTAAAAAAAAATGTTTTTGATATAGCAATAATGTCACTGAACAAGAGTATAGAAAAGTTATGAAACAAAACTTGCAAATTGAAATTATTCTTCCATAAATTTCCTACAGTGAATGTTATATGCTTTCCTGTCTGTGGGAAAGTGCATATAAAAGATCTCTTGCTGCATTAGAAAAAATGTAGCGGGTTCCCTCTCATGATTACCAAATGTTTGACATCCAATAGCCGATAATTAATTAATCAATGTGCTCTAGTGGTGTTATTAAACAAAAGAAACTTTAATTTTAATTTACATAGGATCATCAAACCTTGGTTGCAAGTACAACTTGGGATGGTGGTATGTGCGCATCATAAGTAGGTCACTGTGACCTAATTTTCATGTATTACTGCACATTAAAGCAAATCCTTATTCGGGTCATATCTTCATTCTTTACCAATTTATCTAGGATCATCAAACCTTGCATGCAATTAGAACTGTTGTCCATTCCACAGGGATCACATTTTTTTCATACTATGTAATTTACTACAAGTTATTGATTTCCGAGCCGATTGATTTGTAAATTGCACACACAAATTGTATTTCTGTGTTATTTCCAAAATACTTTTACTTTTCTTCTTACGTCAAACCAAACTGAAATTATTTAAAAAAACCCCCACATTTTAATAGAATGATGGGACGGACTATAGGTCACCACAACCTACTTTTGTCTGGTGTATCATGTATCTCACTGGTATACTCTTGTAACTTCCAATATGGGTGGACTAAGAAATTTTAAATATTTTTTGCTTGAAATGCCAAAATTTGGAATTGTCGAGAGTCACATTTGGAGTGATCAGCGAAACAATCCATAGCTTCAGGGAACAGAAAACATTTTGCCAGCACTAACAATAAGAAATGCACTACAAACTTTGGCTTTTTCCGTTACCTTCACACAGACAGACTTGCTGAAATAGTGGACATCTACTGTGCATCCCAGCAGCAAGCTAGTGTGCCAAGTTAGCGCATATTCTACGATGCTGGTTATATGCTGACAGTACACATAGTACTATGAGTAGCATTTACTAATAAAGAGCCCAATTACAATATATTGGTTTTAACGTTTCCCCATAAAAATTTACCTCAGCTGAATTCAGCACTTTTTACTCAATGATGTTCTACAGAGTTGTACTTTCGTATAAACAGGACATGCTAAACGAATGTGATCCTGAATTAGAAACACCCAATAATGTAATACATTTTTAAAACAAAATGAATATTGTTCCTTTGTACAAATTCATTTCACTTGTGTATATTCATGGACATGACACCCCCCCCCCCCCCCCCCCCCCCCCCCCCCCCCCCCCCCCAACCCCCCACCCTGCACATGTGATGAGGAACAAGAGTAGAGCTGGGCAGTATTGAAATTTCAGGTCCGGTATTGGTATTTTTGGGGGTGATCTAGCTCGGTATCGGTACAGTATTTGGTATTGATACAATATTGATACCGATATTGAGTAGTATTTATGGTATATTCTGCTTTAAATACATGCCTGAGTTAAGTCTAACCTGCTAATTTCATCTAAATAAAATTAAATTCTGAACACAAGGCCCTCATCTCTTTCTTGTTCTCAGCTATTTTGTGTTCATCAGGTATATATTTGTTAGTGCTTACTAAATGGCAGGGAAAAAAAATTCAGTACCAAAATGACTATATTTTGATATTTGCTTGGTATGGTAAATCGGACGGTATACCACCCAGCTCTAAATAAGAGGTGATATCTCCCCATAAACGGTGAGATCTGGTAAGAATATTATTGAGGCATCCTTGATTCCTTATTGATCAGCAATATAATGGAGAGCACCCATTCAATTGACTGTGTTTTGTTGAGTTTGTTTTCCATTGTTCAACAGATGGCCTCAGACTGTGGTCATGATGATCAGAAGGGTTTCGCACGGCTGCCGAAGGACTGGGTTGGAGTTCTTTATTTTGCCGAGGATCTCAGTGGAGATCTCACAGATAACGGGACTTCGGCTGACTGTCCACAAGTCATAGACAGAGTGAGTCCATTACTGTTAGCCATTTAAAAATAATCGTATTAAAAAAATTACATATAATTCAGTGGTGTATTTAACATTTTAAAAATATGATTGTTATCTGAGTACCACATGATTTTATTTCTAAAATTGGACTTGTCACCCATGGTATTTTTAATTTGGTAATTTTAGTATCATTTTACAAAACAAATGGGACTTTTTAGTTTCATTTCAAAAACAATACTATATACATGTACATTTTGATATTTCTATTTTGCATTGTGAATTGTTATTGGGAGGAAAAGGGTATTTGTCAAGCAAGTGTTACATATTTAAAAATTTGTCTAATAATAAAAAAAGGAATTCTATACATTTATATTGAAAATTCTTTACTCCAAAATTGTGAATATGTAAATAAATGGTGCCGATTATCAGTGTAGAAATATATTTATTACCTATATATTTAAGGATAATTATATGTACATGCATGTGTGTGTCTGCTTTATATTCTCTTTTTGTTTAGGTGAAGAATGCCATTATGTTTGGGGCATCTGCATTAATTATTCTTACTTTGAACCCAAGAATTTTTAAAGAGGTAATTATATAGAAGCAGAGTAAATTAAAAGTATTCACTATAGGGGCCAGTCAACAATTAAATGATGTAAAATTGAGCATTGTGTAATTCCTTGCATCTTTCTAAACATTTAATAATATTAAGACCCATTTGGGAGAGAGCTATGGGGGAACTGGACTTTTTAAATTAAATACACACTGAAATATTAAATCTCGTTTACACAACAAATTCTTTATTATATAAATATTGGTAAAAAATAGTTTCCTGTAATCAAACAAGCTTTTACATTTAATATTTTAGCTACAATACAATTAACTATATAATGAAACAGAGATTATGAGTTCAAAGTTTGACATTTAATATTTTAGCTACAATACAATTAACTATATAATGAAACAGAGATTATGAGTTCAAAGTTTGACATTTAATATTTTAGCTACAATACAATTAACTATATAATGAAACAGAGATTATGAGTTCAAAGTTTTACATTTAATATTTTATCTACAATACAATTAACTATATAATGAAACCGAGATTATGAGTTCAAAGTTTTACATTTAATATTTTATCTACAATACAATTAACTATATAATGAAACCGAGATTATGAGTTCAAAGTTTTACTACAGTGAAACCCATCTAAACCAGACACCCTTGGGACCAGGACAAATATCCAGTTGTAAGAGTTATCCAGTTTAGAGGGGTTTCAATTCTGTACTGGGTTTAAAATGGGACTCTGAAAAAAATCTGGTTTTGAGGAAATTCCGGTTTACAGAGGGTCCTGTCTTGAGAGGTTTCACTGTATATTGGGATTTCAGGATTCCTTTAAAAAATAGAGAAAACAAATCTGTAGTGATTTAATTGTTCACACTATTTCGTATGGTCATAATTGATACATTGGGTGAACTTTTATCAGATGGTCATCTTGAGGGAAACCTTTTTTAACTTTATGTTCCAGCTTGATATTTCACAGTTGTTTGCCCAGCCCATTGTGATAATTACCGACTCTGGAAACGTCACTGCGCTACTGTCTATACTCATGAGGTAATCATATCAACTGCTATAGTCAACTGCATGATGATGGTACAAGATAGAAAAACAATTTTAAAAGTTTCTTTTGTTTAACGATACCACTGGAGCACATTGATTAATTAATCATCAGCTATTGGGTGTCAAACATTTGGTACTTCTGACTTGTAGTCATCAGAGGAAACCTGCAACATTTTTCCTTATGCAGTAAGGGATTTTTATATGCACTTTCCCACAGACAGGAAAGCATATACCATGGCCTTTGTCCATTTATGGTGCACTGGTTGGAACGAGAAAAAACACAGTCAACTGAATGGATCCACCGAGGTGGTTCGATCCTGTGACACAAGCACCTCAAGCGAGCACTCACGTGACTGAGGTAAATCGATCCTTCCCCCATTATATAAGATTCATTGTTATTATTTTAGACTTTCCTCTGTGGGAATTTAGTGCATATAAAAGATCCCTTGCACTATTAAAAAAAATGTAGCAGGTTTCCTCTGATGACTACTAAATATTTGACATCTAATAGCCGGTGCTTATTAAATCAATGTGCTCTAGTGGTGTCCTTAAACAAAACAAACTTTAACTTTAATTGTTAAAATAAGTAGTTTTTAAATTACTAATACAAACATTATATATATATATATATTAGAATAGATAATTATTTATTTATAGTTAGGTTGCCATGACTACATTGTAGTATACATATATATCTTTTCAACATGGCAAGATAACTGCAGGGATCTATGCAGTCGTGAAGATGCTTCATTAATTTTTCTGTTGTGCCAGTTCTGAGAAAGTGGTAGTCCTCCTATACCAGTAGGTGGTGCAGGGAGGTGTAGTGGTCCAGAATCCAGTTGTACAGTGGAACTATAAGTTCAAAGGGAGAGAGGGATGTGCCACATTAAAAACTAGCTGTTTATTCAACAAGCTTTTGTCTTTAGGGATCAGATACAATGTAGTCATGAAAGTATGGTTAGATAGGGAATAATGTTTGTGTAGGGTGGCCATGTTTAGTTAGAACTCCGTATAAAGGGAACCGAGTAGGTGTAATTTTGATTTATATATATATAGAATGTTGGGGATGCCAAATTGTGTTTTTCTCCTATAGTGGTAAACACTAATGATGCCATAACTACAACTACAACTGTTTGTGTGTACTACTTTTAATGTAAGTGTTTGCAGATTTTGTAAACATAATATTTCATCCTTAACATGCATTGTATTGGTGTTTGGAAAATTAGTGTGCATTTTTAGGTGAGACTTGTAATAAATGTCAGATAGTATATTATGTAATATTTAGGTGGGTTTTTTTTATGAGAGTTCTGTATTTTTTAAAATGGTTATGAATAAACAGAAAAACACAGCAAACAGATTTATATGTTTTTTTCAGGTTTAATTTTGAGATATACTTCACTAAATGTTTTCAAGTGAAAGTCAGTATAAACATTAATTTGTAATGTCAGTTTATCATTGTACATATCTGTCGAAATGGGACTGTTAGCTTGTGCTTAACAACAGAATGTCAGATTTGTCATACTAGTAACTTAAATTAATAACAATAGTACATGTATTAGCACAGAGACTGCAAAATAATTTTTTTGTTTTACCGGTAATCTGTTTTATATTAATTATGCTCATTGACGATATCAGGCTTACTATATACATGTAGAGTACATGTATGTGATTGTCATTTAATTCTTTACTCTAAAACTGTGCACTGGAAGTCCTAAATATTAGGGGCGTTGAATTAAAATACAAATACATTGGACATCTGTAGGTTAATTTTTGAAATGTGATTATCTATTTGTGGGGTTATATCTCTTTGTGGGATTTTTGTTTGGAGAATATTAATTTTATTTTAAAAAATAAAATTTTAAAATTTAATCTTTTATTTTCAGCAACATCAAATTGAAGGCTAAGGTGGTTGTAAACATAACACAACGGGAACTAGTGGTATGACCATGATTTTAAGAATATAACTGATTTAGGAGAAACAAATTCAAATATTTTCATAACAAAATGGAGTAAAACACATTTATTTTAAGATTACCAATTGAAAATGAACTGTTGGATTATGCGTGTTCATTGTAATAACTGATCAGAAATATAATTTTATATATTTATGGTATTATATAACTATAATATATAATAATGTATGTAATATTTAATTTATATTTAACATCATTGCATCATACATGTATGTGCAACTTCCAAACCATTGTCAAATGTATTTTATAAAATAGTACTAGTTAATGTGTAAAAATACAAACAAATTATCCCATATTTTCTCTAACCACTTCCTAGTTAATTATTACATATATTCAGAAGAATCATACTGGGAAAATGTCTTACGTGTGAAATTAACTTAATGCCATTTTCCCCATTTAAACATTGCACCTAACATGTGCCATGCATTGTTCATGTAACTATTATATATATTTTTACAGAAGTTTCCTACATTAACAATGTGGGCGACATGCGGTAGACCCAGTGGTCGAAGCACTTACAGCGAATTTGAAGGAATTGTTTGTCTGGGCAAAGATGAACAAAGCAAAGAGGGAAAGGTGAGGAGTCAACCATGCACATCCAATGACTACACAATCAACAAGATGCGTAAACACCTAAAACAGCATGTTTTAATAAAAATAAATGATTTGGTTTTTTTCTCTCTTAAATTTTTGTATTAAAATTATGGTGATACTAGTTTTTACCGAGGGATACCAGATTTCATAACCTGGTAGCCCGGCAGGCTACAACTGAAATTTTTTATCGTCAAGGCCTGTATGCATGCTTTTTCAGGAGCAACATAGCAACAGTGTTGAAAAGTGTCTGCCTAAGATGTGATCAGTATAATTATATACATTTGTTTTATTATTTTTCACATCATATACAAATGTACAATGTTTGACAACCATATGCAATATCTACTGAACATTCTTTTTCTTTCTATTTTGAAAGCATACTGGTTGACATACATGTACACCAGTTAAAATTTGTTCACTTTAAAATGATTAAGAGGAATGGAAAACATATTTTGGTATGAGCCAATCAAATTTCTCAGTATATGCAGACTAAATTATAATTTTTTTTTTTTTATGACCAAAGAAAAGAGTTCACAACTGCATAATACAAACACTGACTGCACATTAGTTTCTGATTTCCTCTGTTGGTGTTCAACAGTCAGGTGTGACATCCAATACATACATGTATATTATGTGTATATGTTTTTAAGTTTTCCACCAGAGAAATACTATAATAAATAATTTCTTAAACAGAAAGGAATAGGTAAAAAGTAATTTGTTAAAACTGATCCATTTAGAATGCGCATATCTACTTGTTACAGTTTACTCTTCAAAGTATATCCTAAAGTGGGTCAATAACGTTGATCTGAACTGGACACAGCACAGCACATTTCAGTCAGTGTGTGTGAGGTTTTCATGGTCTGCTGTAAAGGCTTGGGTTAATGTCACATTTGATCCTTCATTGCAGGCGGACCCTGGGTTATTCTGGAATTTCTTCTATACATGTGTTTGCTTGCTGATGATGCTGTTGGTTCTCAAGTCACACGGGAGGGAAGGCGAGTGGGACACAGCTGACCAGGAACTTGAGGTAGGCAGGTGCTGACATGTAGCTCTACCAGTCTTAATAGTGAGTTATAACAGCAGTCAGTTTATAGCCATTCCAGACCAGCCTATTCATCAGTGTTTGTATATTATGTACACATTTTTAATGCTTAAGCTCAAGGTTGCCGGTATGCAAAACGAAAATTTGGTATTCAAATTTTCATAAACAATAAATAAATAAATTTAAAAAAAAGAGAAAAAAGTTGAAAGTGTCATTGGCTTGTACACACCATCAGATATTTACAGAGTAAAAGCAGTGGCATCTCTGTTTGTGACATTTGTTTGTGCATGTACATGTATATACCGTACATGTACTATTAATATTATATTTATTCTCCATAATGAATATATATTTATTTTTTATGCAGTTGCTATTGTGCAAAAAAAAAAGACTGTTGCGAATTTCTTAAATATCTTGTTCCTTTTTTCTTGTAGGTATATTAAATGTAAGGCAAACATTTTGTTTGTATTTTACCTATAGGTAAATAATTCTTCAGTTTCAATCAGAGCCGTATTAGTGTACAGGACGACGAGGCCCAGACCTAAAGCGCCAAATTTTAGGGGGCAGAAAAATCTTCCCCTATAATTGTTTTCTCCACTTTTTATACACCCGTCTATGATGGGTCGTATTGTGGTATGGCGTTGTCCGTCCGTCCGTCTGTATGTCCATCTGTTAACTTTTTCTTGTCCGGACCATATCTTCTATACAGATGCATACCGAACCATCAAACCTCACATGTAGGAACAACTTGGAATGGTGGTGTGTCGCATACTATTACTAGATCACTGTGACCTACTTTTCATGGTCTACTGCACATAACAGTAAATCCTTGTCTGGATCATATCTTGCATATAGGACCATCAAACCTCACATGTAGGAACAACTTGGGATGGTGGTGTGTTACATAGAATTACTACATTTGTAGGTCACTGTGATACAAATAAATCAAATAATTTGTGTATATTCTGAACATCATATGGTTTTCCATCAAACTCCTGACGGGTGTATTATGTACCTCACCAGCTCACCAGCACTCTTGTTAAAAATTATTGATATTATTACTTTTTGTTTTTCTGTTTTGTTTTTTGTTTTTTGTTTTTTTTATTTTTTTTTACAAAATTCCAATTTTCCACATAGTAGAATCTACTCTTTATGCCAGATCCATGCATCTGTGCCCTCCCCCCCCCCCCCCCCTCTTATGTTTAGCCACATATCACTAAATGTTTCTGATAATTAAATTCAAATGTAGTATAATCTACTCTTCAAGCCTGATCCATCTTCCCTCCCATCTTCTCCGCTCATGTTCATCCACATATCCCTAAATTGTTCCACATAGTAGAATTTACACTTTATTCTATATGATATCAAGCCTGAGTACTCTGACCACAAGACAGCAAGACAGACATTTAGACTGTTATTTCACTCTGCTCATGGAGAGTGTTATAACTGTGCAAATGTCCATCTTACTTTCTTACGGTCAGAGAACTCGTGCTACACCCACCCCTACCATGGGCATCTGCAGTGGGGGGCGGGCAATGGATTTGTCAATTGAATTTTGTTTTTGACTAATATTTGTCAGTTAAAATATATGTTAGCTTTACAGGCAACAGAAAACAGGCATTTACCAACATTAACTTGTAGAAAGCAGGAAATTGCATTTTAGAACATCAAGTTTTCAAACTTTTCCTCACAAGCATGTCCCCATTTTGATTCCCCTCTAGAATTGACGAAAATGCGCTGCCAAAGGAAATAAAAAAGAAAGGAATGTTTTATTTTATGACACACTCAACACATTTTAAGTACTGTTATACATATGGTTGACGACACCGATAATGAGAGAGGAAACCCGCTGATACCAGATTAGCAACAAGGAATCTTCTATATGCCGTATCCAACAGAGAAGTAGGAGAAGGCCTAGTAAGTTGTGTAACTTGTGCCTAATCTATTTGTTCCTTAAAAAGCATTAAAATATGTTTCAATCAATCCAACAGACAGACAGCCTTTGTTACACCACTTGTGGAGCACTTACTTGAACGAGAAATAGCCCATTGGGCCCATGCACTGATGGGGATTGATCCTAGATCAGCTGTGCATCATGTGAGCGCTTTACCAATGGGCTACGTCTCGCCCCGTGCTACCAAATGAGTCAAAACTGCATTCATCTACATATTTATGCAAAGTCTTTCATAGTAATTAGACTGTTATTCACGATAGGCCTATTTGCAATGGTAACTGGAATAATTATTTGATTGGATTGTACACGTAAGTTGTTCATTGTAAGTAATTGTTAGTCCCCTACGGGTCCAACCGGAGAGGACTATAGGTTTCATTTCTGTCTGATCATCCGTCTGTCTGTGTATCCAACCGTCTGTGCCACATATGCTTTCCGGATGTTTTTTGCAGAAGGCTTTGAGATAGTGAGCTGAAATTTTGTATATAGTTTCATAGTGTACTGTAAAGCTTGACATTCATGACGATTTACCCATTTTTGACAGATTTATGTCCCTTGAACTTAGGAATATGTGAAAATGTGTTTTCCAGAATTTTTTCCAGAACACCTTTAGATATTAAGTTGAAAATCTGTGTATAGGTTTATCATGTACTGTTACAGATCAAGTTTAACTTTCATGGCGATTTACCCATTTTTAACGGAGTTATGGCCCTTGAACTTAGGAGATGTGAAAAAAAAATTCAGCATTTTTACAATGCATGGAAATATCGAGATGAAAACTTGTATATAGCTTTATCTTTTGTATATAGCTTTACAGATCAAGTAAGTTGAAGTTTCGTGGTGATTTAACCCCTTTTCAGAGTTATGGCCTTTGATAAGGAGATACGAAAAATTGTTGGGACCATGCAGTAGGGGACATGTATTGCTTTAGCAGTGCTCTCAAAATGCTTGTTTCATTTGATCATACAATTTGGTACATGCATGCTTTATTTATATATTCAGCATATACAGTTATATACAAATGTCATACACATCGTAAAAATGCATTTGCAAATTTAGTGCTGCATTTGTTAGTATTTGTAATAATAAATTTTACTTGTAGAATGCAGGAAAATGCATTTAAAAATATCTGGTTTTCAATTTTCCAGGGAGACTTATGTTCTCGAGGCCCCATAGAAAATGTCAATTGATCAGCCCCTCCCCAAATATCCCCTTACTTTCGCCATGCCTGCATATGTGTAACCATGCCTATGCTTTAATATTAAGTGACAACATATCTTGCCTTTACTGCTGAAATTTGGGCAATCATTAAAGCCCTGGAACAGATTAAGGATTCATGTGCATCCAAGTATATTATTTTACAGACTCACTTTCTTGTCTCCAAGCTCTACAGTACATGAAATTGGAGCATCCCTTAGTTGCGATGGTGATACGAAAGTGTGTCTTTTTATCAATTGCCAATAGAAATGTTATATTTTGTTGGGTACCCAGCCATGCAGTTGGCATTAAGGGTAACGAAAAGGCAGATGTTGCTGCCAAGTCTGCTTTGAACTTGCCCCGTGTCCATGTTGGTGTCTCCTACAGTGATTTTAAATTTCATATTAACCAATATATCTTTTCGACTTGGCAAGATGATTGGGACGGTGCGGTTGCGAATAAGCTTCATTCTGTCAAGGCAGTCCTGGGAGAGTGGCAGTCATCCTACAGGCGATGCAGGAGGGATGAAGTAGTCTTATGCCGTGCCCGCATCGGCCATACATATTTGATGCATTCATTTATTTTAAAGAAGAACCCTCCTCCTCAATGTGAACACTGTCAGTGTACACTGACTGTGCGCCACATTTTGGTGGAGTGTGATCATTTCAAGCCTACAAGAAATGATATATTTGGCAACAGAAATGTTTTGGAATCATTTAAATTCCATCCAATGTTAATTGTAAAGTTATTAAAACACTTTGACTTCTATACAAAGTTTTAACATATACTTAACTTGATTTTATATATTGTATGATACTTCCCCCCCACAGCTCCTTACACTGTGGTTTTACACAAATATATATAAATAATATTTCCATATACTTACCATTTGTGACACCCAATAGCCGATATGTATTTTTGTGCTGGGGTGTCGTTAAACAAACATTCATTCATTCATTACATATCTTGCTCCCATCTGGAACAATTCCTTAAGAGGCCCATGGTGGGGTGTTGGGGTTGCAAAAATAATAGTGGCCTAAGTAAATCAAATACTCAAATACGTTTGGTTACAGTATGTCAATTATATTTTCACAGTCAACGAGTTGCATAATCTTAACACTTTTACAATGTTACTGTACTACAATGACATACCAAATTAATGTATTTTAAATTAACTGATTTTTAGTGAGATAGCTAGGTTTTTTTTTTCAGTGTATATGTTTTGAAAAATACATAACCAACACATGAAGAGAATGACAGTTGGCATTAAATATTGAGCCCTGTACATGTACAAACATGTACTATGTGGCATTGCACAGTTGTTTTAGTTTTGTGCAAACATCACAATTCAGTTGAGTTTTTGTTTTCTACATGGACAATGTTTTAATTTTGAAGTAACCTGATGTTCCATCTGAGTTTAATTTTCAACACACAACAGTGGTAGTTTTGAAGTAGCCCGATGTTCTAGATAAGTTTAGTTTTCAACACAAAATAGTGTAGTTTTGAAGTACGTATACCCTAACATTCTGGCTGAGTTTAGTTTTCAACACAAAATAGTGTAGTTTTGAAGTAACCTAACATTCTGGCTGAGTTTAGTTTTCAACACAAAATAGTGTAGTTTTGAAGTGACTTGACGTTCTGGCTGAGTTTTGTGTTTCTCCTTCAGGCTTCCCTGCGTCAGCTAGCTCACCGAGCCTTGCGGATGATGGAGACGTGCAGGTACCATGCCCACGCTAACACTGGACACGATACCTGCGCCATCTGTCTCGAAAAGTTCTTCCTCAAACAGGTGATTTTCTAAATGCTTACTAAATATATATAATGATGTCCAAAAGAAACTATACCAAGAAAACTGATTTAATTTCCTTTATAATTTGGATAATCAAAATAAAATGGTGGTTAAATATCTTTCTGCTTTTATGGAATAAAATTGTGTTCCCGACATACCAAAACACCACTCTCGTGAATATACACATGTATATGTTTTAAACATGCAACATACATGTCTTTAGTTTTATCTCCAGTAGTCTCTCAGAATATTGGTATAGTTTCTTTTGGATGTCAGTACACATGTATATAGAATATGAGGCTACCATTGTTTTAATATTGCGGTTATCTGTCAAGGTTTAGGTAACAGTGTAACAGGCAAGCTTCAGTGAGCCTGTTACACTGTTATTGAATCAATTAAGCCAAATAAACACTTTTATCAACAAATACAAATGTAGTAACCCAGGGTTGAAAATTAGCAGTTGCTACGTTATTTCCTACAGGGATAACTATACAGTCTGAAAAACCCCACCCACAAAATGATGAATGACCCATTTTTAAAAATGATTCCTGGTATTAGTTTTCTAATTAACATGGAGTGCTATCTGTTGAGTACTAGACATTGGGAACACCTCGTAAGTGACATGTTCGTCAAATCAACTGAATAGTTAGGCCTAAAATACACCTGTGACTAAAGCTGTGTCTAAAGTCCAAACCAAAATGTTAACAACTACAATAAACTGCTCTCCTACCTTGATTTTTCATTAGATTTTAGCCATATTTTGTCCAGACAGAAATCTTGAAAAAACCATTACAATGACACAGATTCCACATACTAGATGATAACCATGTCACCTATATCGACTTCGCTGAGATCGTATAGGGCAAAAAGCATGTAATTTTGTGCCGGCTACCATTTTGACTTTTTATGGAATACTCTCTAAGAGAGGTGAAAGGATATGACTTAATCTAACAAAGTCAGAACATGTTACGATATAAAAGGAAACGTGATGATGTCATATTAAAACAAATTTAAATTTGTTTTGTTTAAAGATACCACAAGAGAACATTGATTTTATTTTAATTACTTTGGAGGCTT
Source organism: Gigantopelta aegis (assembly GCF_016097555.1). NCBI lineage: Eukaryota > Metazoa > Mollusca > Gastropoda > Neomphalida > Peltospiridae > Gigantopelta > Gigantopelta aegis. The sequence goes on from NC_054701.1 coordinate 51,228,591, forward strand.
TCACCCCTCTTGAAGAGTATTCCATAAAAAAGCAAAATGGCAGACGGCAGAAAACTGTACACTGGTGGCACCTAAGTCTGCACACCTAAGCATTTGTGATATATTTTTAAATTAAAATCTTTCTTTAAAAATATCTGTTTCACCGCCACAGTACAACGGAACAATAAACGTGTTACCACTGAAAGTTATTTTAATTTTAATGTTTTTTAAACTCGAGTAATGAGCGCATTTTTAGTGGGACCTCCCTGTATTTTAATATACTGGCCTGCATGGTGGCACATAAGTCTGCACAGCAAACATTAAAACAACCACATCTGCCGCTAATATTTACAGAAATAGTAAACAAATAAGGGATCAGAGTTTTTTGTAAGTTCTAAACAACAAACACTCCTGTTATAGTATGTTTCAGAAAAAATTAGATTACATAAATGAGATAAATATAAATGGTGTCCCATGCTTCTTAGTTTGGACAACACAAAATGACAATATAAAAAAAAAGAAAAAAAGTCAAAACTTTTGATCATTATTCAACACACGTTGTCTGTTATTAACTGTAAATGAGCACAAATAGTGTTCGTTAGACATACAGGACAATCAGTGATAATTTTGAAACAGACTGTAGCTAAAATAGGCCATGCTGTAAGTGCTAACTTCAAAGTCTGTGTGCAGCAATTTTGCATTCTGTTACTCGGAGGGAAATTCAAAGTATGCTTGGATGTTTACGTTAACAGATAAAATAAAACATTCATTTCATTTATGGATTCATAAATTACAATAAGGTATGTATTGAAGTTTCTATGTCAACTTGTGTAAGTTGATATACAAGGTTGATCATTACAGCGTTGGAAAGACACGTATTGATAGGTGATACAAAAACACGTTGATCTAGGCTGACAAATGTATAGTTTTAGTGCATTAATTCAGGGTTAATTATTTTCAATCAAATTGTTATCTACCAGTTTTATACATATATTCACAATCAAGATGTGTTGTTTTAACAATGGTTTTATGAATTACCGTAAATTAACGTTGTTTGTTTGTTTACAAACATACCCCAACATTTGTTTCAAGACGTAATGTAACGTAATTAACATGCGCAGACTTTTGTGCCGCACAGACAAAGGGGACATGAGTGTATGTATTTTGGCCTATACGATCTCAGCAAAGTCGATACTGGTGATATCATTACAGTCTCATATGTGGAATCTGTGTCACTGTAATGGTTTTTTCACAACTTGTGTCTGGACAAAACTTTTGGGGAAATTTAATGGTAATTATAAAAGGTAGGAGAGTAATTTATCTTAGTTGTTAACAATTTGGTTCAGACTTTAGGTTTAGCTTTAGTGAGCATTCAGTGTTCGAGATTAATGGTATCCCGATATCGTGAGGATACCAGATTTTAATTTTGGATACCAGACTTCAAAAACCCAGTATCCCGCCAGGATACCATATAATGATGGGGTTTTTTAATCCTGAGTTTTTCGTTGAAACAATGAAAGTCGTCATTTACGGACGAAGTTAAGTAACAGTATTTTTGAGCTCGTACCCAAACCAATGCTACACCGTAACAATATTTCTCCTAACTCGTACCCAGTCTAATGCTACACTGGAGCAATAGCAGTGTAGTAAAAATACAGGGGAAAATATTGTTTTTGTTGGGATGTTTCCTTCCAATCTAAGTGTTCCTTAATTAGGCCTAGTAATTCCAAAGTCGATAAAAACACTGAAAAACAAGGTGCCATTATAAAATGTTTTCAACCAATACAGCCTTTTTAAAATTATTTATTAAAATTAAAATTGGCTTGCTTGATATTTGAATGTCAGGTAATCATATCCAAAAGTGGGATGCTAAATTCTTAGGTGGGATACCAGATTTTGAAATGTTAGTATCCAACTGGGATACTGATCAAACATGACCGGCCTTGGTGGCGTCGTGGTTAGGCCATCGGATCCCAGTCGAGGCATGGGATTTTTAATCCAGATACCGACTCCAAACCCTGAGTGAGTGCTCCACAAGGCTCAATGGGTAGGTGTAAACCACTTGCACCGACCAGTGATCCATAACTGGTTCAACAAAGGTCATGGTTTGTGCTATCCTGCCTGTGGGAAGCGCAAATAAAAGATCCCTTGCTGCCTGTCATAAAAGAGTAGCCTATGTGGCGACAGCGGGTTTCCTCTAAAAAACAGTGTCAGCTCAACTGGCAGTGGCGGCCCCTCCCCCTGCAGCACCAACGCCGATGGAGACAGCGCATGTTAAAGTGTTGTCAGCTCAAGCCAGCCCACCGGCATCTCCACGTGTTGTTGCGACAGCTGGTGCAGAGTGGGATGCCAAGAAGAGGAAAGTGTCGGTTCAGGACCCGTCTGACACCCAACCCACTACTTGGCAGATCACCTGTGACAAGCTTCCTGGATGGTACCGCAAGTGCTTCAAGGGGGAGTTTACTGCTACTTCCCATCTGCCAGGCCCCTATGTCACCAAGAGTTGGAGACCAACACCATCTGATCAGGAGTGGCACCAGTTCCAGTACGTTGAGAAGAGTCGCACCTTCCACTTGACGTCTGAGCAGAACGGGGTGTATCAGCAAGGACTGCTGAAATCAGACATGGATAATCCAATCGTCCATCGGATTATTAGGCTGATACTTCCGGAAGATTACCCAACCTTACTTCGGGGGAGAGTGCCACATCTTCCCAAAGTTCCTGGCTGATCACGCAATCATCTCGCCATGAGTTCTGCCAAACCTTTCCTAGGACAGGTATCCTCCTTTTTGGGGCTTAGTCGGACTTTAAGCTTTTTGACCGGGGTTTAAAATTTTATGTTTATTTTAATTTTTGTAAACAGTCCGACACACTTTACTTTGGTAGCCCATCTAAATTGCTCAAATCATCTTAAAACCTTTTTGGATGAGCAATCTAATTTATTTTTGGCTTTAATTTTTTTTGTCCAGACATGCATCAAATGCAGCTTTTTTGGACTTGGGTCCCTTGACCTAACTTCTAAATTTTATTCCAAATTCTGCCCACCTCAAACTTATCCCCCCCCCCCCCCCCCCGCCCCCTCCTCCTGGCCCGGACTTAGTCAGTGGTGAAAGTCAGAGATTAAGTCCATGACAGGTGTGCATGAAGCTCTAGTGGCATATATATGTATATGCATGTTAAAACGTTACCAGACCTGACCTAGTAGACCTACTTTTTTCACATTATTCAGTGTTATGTTACAAATGATTCACATTTAGCAGGCCTGTAGTGACTAGTGGTCGGAACCTTGTACCTCCACTTGAGGATGAAAATGTAGCCTTTGTTTTTTGTCCTAATTTATATAAATAGAGATACAAATCTGGTTTATGCCCCCCCCCCCCCCCTTCAAAGAGACTCTGCCCCCTCCCACTGGAGTTTGTGCCCCTCCAGATATGAGGCCTATATAATTAGCTTTATTATTCTGGGACAAAATGACCATTTGCCAAGTCTGTCTTATAGTTTTAGCTGGCACAACTTCAGCACATGCATGCACATAAAAATAACAATGGAATTTTCCATAACTTCATGGATTATTCCTTATAGGTATTTGGTCAGTTAATTGATTTTCATTATCTGTATTATTTTAAGATTTGCAAGAAATAAGAACAAATCAGGTCTAAAGGTAGTACTAAACTAAATAATAGCCAGTTGGGTCAAAGTTCGAGGTGCACCTAACTTTTCATAGAGTAGTTAATACCACAAGTCCTGTCATTAGTTACAAATGTGACAGCATTTGTTGTGATAACATGTTGGTTCATCTGGACAATAAATTTGTGTAATTTAATTTGAACTAGAGTCAGTGTACCAACTACGATTGTGTTTGAAACATGCGCAGGGTCCTACTAAAAATAGCATGACAAATTTATATGGAACTAGGGTATCATACCCGTTATTTCTGAAATGAGCAGCTTAACCCCAATTTTTTTTCAGATTTACTTTAAGGGTGAGGGGTGGTAGTATTAATATCTGTGGTGTATATGTTGGTTGATAGGTTGGAGTTTTAGCGAATATGTTACTATTGTTGCCTATGGGATTTGATTTGGTGGTATACATCCTATAGTCTTGACCTAAACAGTTACATAATGATGACATAGTAATACTGTGATTTGAAAGTATAGTAATAAGACAGATGCTTGCTTAATAAGGTGGTCTTTTGGTGAGGTTTCACCTTTCTTTCACTTTTTATTTTCACCTGAATTCCATCAATAATGCTCAAACACACAGTCCCAACCCCTGCAATTGCCGACAGCAATCGGCAGTGCCGTAAAGACTGTCGTGGAATTTTTCATTTTCCACAGCACCTTTTTTACTGTAATATACATGTACTCAATTTTTATTTCCAATGCATGTGTTTGGTCATAGACAATTTCTTAATTGCAGGAGTTGTAGTCTTAAGTACATGCACATGTACACCTCAGTTGGTACTGGGACAAGAACCAAGCTCCTACCAGTTCTAAACATACCTTCACAATAATTTATCACCAGTTATTGTTATTATGCTTCTATAGTCACATATATAATTCTCAAAAGATAACTCAATTATAGTGCATCATTTTAATTTCAATAATCATTAATTTTGTATGTTTAATTATCACAATTTATGATGCCTAGTGTGTGTTTGCAGAGGCTGCGAGTTCTGCCATGCCAGCACCAGTTCCACACCAGGTGTGTTGACAAGTGGCTCCTCAGCAACCGAACCTGTCCTCTGTGCAAGCTCAACATCATTGGTAAGACCAGCCCTTCTTTATGGTGCTGTTCTTAGAAACAAAAACAAAAATGAATTTAGCAAATAAAATTTCATAACGATTTTTGCAGAAATTAATTTGTCTTGATTGTAACTATGTTTGGCTACTTATATAATAATAATTAAACAATAGGCACTAATGTCCACATTAACAATATCACAATAGCGTTTAGCATGGAGTATACATCAAAACACTGAATAATCTACATGTACCTAATACATACGTCAGATTATACGGCATTCACTTATCACTTTTCTTACATGTTGTTGTCATAGTAATGTAAATAGCAGTTTAAACTGCAAAATTGCCCCCAAAAACTAGTTTAATTGTTTTTTTGTTTTTTTTCAAAACAAAGAAAAACAAGTTGTGGTATCCTGCATAGTATTTAATATGTTAAAACTTTCTTTAAAAAAATTATTTTAGTATTTATTTATATTAATTACTCAATGTTTTAATAACCAATGACCTCTTTGACCTTTAGTCAAAATGAAAGGTTCAGTGAATGTTTATACAAAGTTCTAAAGAAGGACATCACCTTTTAATTGACTTTCATCTTAACTGCATTGTTTGTTTGCTTACAGAACAACTACAAAAGGAAGAAAATATGTAAATACCAACCTGTGCCATATAGTTAGAGAAGCTGTGATGAAGAAGAGATTGACCTAAACATAAATACACAGAGGAAACCTTATCCATTGTAGATAAGCAGCCACGATAGGGAGCATCAAGCAGTACTGTGAAATACGGGTCGATATGTACTATGTTAGATGATAACCTTTTAAAGAGGGCATTGTAATACTAGAGGCTAGTTGAGCTGGTTGAGAAGGTAAAATGTACAGTCTACTCCACATAGAGCTGAAGATGCTTGTACAGTGTCACCATGCATTTCTCGTCCACTGATATCACCATGCATTTCTCGTCCACTAATATCACCATGCATTTCGTCCAATCTGGTATCTGTCTATAATGACCGTCCAACAATTATGTAATGTTTATGGGTAGACCAGGTGTCATGGGATGTATACAAAACATGGGAGGGGGTAAGGGGTGCGGCAGAAAAGTATTTTTCAAGAGTATGTTTTTAAAAGAGGTTTTTTTGGAGTGAGAGGGGTGTCTTTTTGTTTTAGTTTTTTTTTTAATCTGTAAGCAAAATGTAACTAGTTTTAGCTAGTTTAAATTGTTGTATTATAGATGATATACTTTTAATAATATAATATAATCTCACTCTCCCCTCCCCACCTCCCCCCCCCCCCATCAAACAAATTCACTAATAAAGGTCATATTATTTTGTAGTTGCACTGAAGTGGGTATTAAAAACAGCAGTCTTTTGTAATTTTGCAGGGTTGAGAGGTTTTAGCATTACAAAACTACTTCCGAGTGTGTGTGAAAAAATAGCATTATATAATTGTTGAATGGCTGCCATTTTTTTTTTTCTTCTGAACTAGGCTGTTCTCAAACTAACACTAAAACCAGGATTGTTCTGATAAAACAAAAAGAAGGAAAAACTGTATACAAACCTTTTGTGATATAGATGTAATTGTATCTTGTATTAGCTTAATGATGAAAACGTTGCATTTACTCCAATCATCAAAAAGTAGGAGCCTACAGTCAGTAGAGAAATATAGTCAAAACAAAAATGAACAAACCATAGTCCCAAAAATGCATGAAGAAAACGCAGATCTCTTTTAAAAGCTGTCAGTTGTGTGTTACTACTATTTTTGTTAATCTACTATTATTATTATTATTATTATTATTATTAACATCATTACAAGTAAACAGGGTATAGTATATTATGTTACAGGATTAGACAAATTTACTTTGCTGTGTAATAAAATGCAATAAGCAGGTGCCAGTCTAGACTGTTTAATATAGCATATACACATGTGTATTTATTCTAGACCTCACCCTTTTGAAAATGCCTTAGTTGTTATGTCAATGCCTTAGTTGTTATGTCAGTGCCTTAGTTGTTATGTTTTTGTTTTGTTCTGTTTATTTATTTCTGAGCCTAATTGTATTTGTGTATGATTTTAATAGACTTGAACCATGTTGCCTTATAAAAGCCCTTTCATTTAATTTGTTTTACTGGAGTGTTTGTTAGTGTTATGTCCAAATATTCAAATATTTGTGAGCTATTTTGCTATTCGAAATATTTTAATAAGATTTTCAAGTATTTGAATATCTGAGGGTTTTTTAGGTTGTATGGGGAAAATGACTAAATGAGATTTATTATGCAGTTTTTTTAATTCGAAGATCAGTCCTGTATGCTGCTTGCCACATGCATTCAGTCACGAATATTTGAAGCATGTCTTAGTTTCATAATAAATTATTAGTATGGGTGCCATAGTGGTGGCTAAGATTCATACAAAGTATTTTGATAATGGAAATGAGTTCATTACAGATCTAAACTAATCAGTATGTTGATTTCAATCCTATAAATTGAAACAAAAAACTCTGTGATCAATTCATACAACAGTGTTTATCGAATATTACAAATTCTTCTAGGTGCCAGTTTTATACATTATTCAAAGCAAAATTTTACTCCGAAACCTACTTGACGAGATTGTATCAAACTGAAATAGATACCACTAGAAACAAGTACATGTTTTAACATTCCTAAAGAGTGAAAGTTTGTTTTTGTTTAACGACACCACTAGAGCACACTGATTTATTAATCATTGGCTATTGGATGTCAAACATTTAGTAATTTGACATATAGGTTTTGAGAGGAAACCTGCTATATTTTTCCATTAGTAGCAAGGGATCTTTATATGCACCATCCCACAGACAGGATAGCACATACCACAGCTGTTGATATACCAGTCGTGGTGCACTGGCTGGAACAAAAAATAGCCCAAATGGCCCATCGACAGGGATTGATCCCAAACTGTTCATGCATCAAGCAAGCGCTTTACCACTGGGCTACGTCCAGCCCCATTCCTAAAGAAAACATGCTGTGTAAACTTTGTCATACTCACACATGTATTGCAGATCAATACCATTATTTATTCAATTGTCAAAATATAAATATTGAAAACAGAAGAAAATGTACGTTAAAAATATAGAACAAGCCTAATCATAAATGATAAAAGCGTGTTTAAAATGAAAGGTATAACGATTTTGTGTAATATACTATTATTGAAAAATCTTGTTTTATTAAAAAAACCCACCCAAAACACTAATGTATGAATTATGTTTCTCCTTTGCACTATTATTTATTTATTTAAATTACATACCCAGTGTTTTGGTTATGTATTGTAATGTGTCCGAGTGCGAATCTGTTCAGGTGGCTAAAAATTGTTAGCATTGTCAGAATGCTACATTTTCTGGCAAAAACACAAAACAACAACACCTCCCCAACCAAAAAAAAGAAAGAAAAAGTGGGGGAAAACAAAACAAAAACAGGTAAGAGGAAAATAAACTGATCTGGTGGTTTCCTGTATTAGTTCCAAGTGCATATTTAATTTAAAAAAAATTGTTTTAGTGTTTTTCATAATTTGATATTTATAATTCAGTAACATTAGACAAAAAATCAAAATGTAGAGCTAGTTTATCTACCAGTCACTACTGCATTATGATTTTTACTTGTTTTCTGTCGTAACTTTTATTTTTTTATTTTGGGGGGTGGGGGAGTGGCTGTTAAAAGTTCCTTAGGCACACACAATTCAAACTATTAAAAACGTCATTTATTTGTTCAGTCAGTATTCGAATATTCGCTTGTCATTTCCATCGAATATTCAAATATCATTTTAAGACCAAATGCCGAACACTGGTGTTTATGAGAAAATATCAACCATATTAGCTCACATGGTGGAAGGTATCATAATTATTTTATGCTTAGTGGGTCTAGCTACCACCATTTTGTTTCTTTTACATTTTTGAATAAAGTTATCTGGTTAAATTAAAACAAAAAAGTCTGGCGAAAATGTTTAATTTGACTTTTCAATGTATTATTGATTTTATATCATTCAATAATAATAATAATAATAATAAGATCACAGATTACCAGTTGGAAATAAAGGAAACTACAGAAAGTATAAAGTCTGCTTTATAATTTAATCTATACATAGAAATTCACAACGACGTGGGCATTTATACAAAGCTGTCTGATAAAATAGATGACTTCAGCTTTCCAATGTTAACCCTGTGTTAACCATGTATATGCCTTTTCGTCTATTTGGTGATAATCTTGTACATTTCAACTATGGATTTAATGCCTGTAGGTTGTGCTCATGACGGATGACGGGCAGGGTATGCTCATCTTCCGCAAACACATGATATCATTACTGGTTTACAGTGATTCATGAAGGCATGCCACCACAGCTGTATATATTCCATTGATCTCTGTCTTGTGCAGGTTTGGATTTTCCAAGCCAATCTTGGGAGTTGCAATCCTACAGAAGAGATGAACCATTATATTACTGATCTTCTAGGGGTGTGGCGGTCCTCTTAAAGATGAGCACCTAATAGTGGATCATGGAGGCAACCACGACTTCGCCTAAAATATCCTTTCGGCTTAGCCTTGTGCAGATATTCGATTTTGATCACGGGATACGGTTTTGTCATTCAGATTATTTTGTGGGTAGTTTTGTACCCTGTAAAATGGGTTGCTGGCAAAGGAATCTTTTTTTCCTTATAAGAAACTCGAGTAATATTAAAGGTATCAATTTAGATAATTTAATAACATGCAGATAACACACATTTTATTCTTGACGGTTCTTCTGATACTACATAATCACTATTGGTTTTAGACTATTATGCATGTACATGTATATCAGGTCTGAGTTTTGTTTTCTTTGTCAAAAGCTCTTGACCCATTCATTTATCTTGAAGGAAGATCCTCCACCTCAGTGTGAACACTGTCCGTGTCTTCTGATGGTACGCCACATTTTGCTGGAGTGTAAGCATCTGACAAAAACTAGAAAATATATATCTGGTCAAAGAAATGTGATGGAATCATTTCGATTCCATCCAGAACTTTTATTACAATCTTTACGAGATACTTTATTCGAAATTTTAATTTTACCTATCTGTAATATTTGTAATTTTTGCACAGTTCTTTACACGGTGGTTTTTATTTAACTTTTGAATTTTTATATTGATGTTGATCATCACTTAGTTTTGACTTTACTATAGTTTGACACCCAATAGCGGATGTATTTTTCGTGCTGGGGTGTCGATAAACGTCTATTCTATTATTATTATTATTTTTTTTTTTTTTTTTTTTTGGTCAAAAGCTATTTCGATCTGAAAGAAAAGTTATCTTAGAAGGATGTTTAATCATCCGCAGTGGAAATTAGAATTGAGCGCAACATTTTTCTACGTATCGATTTTAACATGGAACAAGTAATCGAACTGAACTCTAAAATAATAAAAATACACAAATTAATGGTTTGTCGGAAATTGAACAGTTTTAGGAAGAATAACAGTACTGAAAACGTTAATAATTCCAAATCTAACTCGTGTATTAATAGCTTTACCGAATGCAAATTAAAAACTGACAAAACAAGCAGGGATGGGTGTTAGATGTTTCCTGTGAGGGAATGCAACAATACAGTATTCAGAGTGGGGTGTAGTATTTATAAAGGATATCTATAATATTCAAAATTACAATAGCACAAGCATTACATTCAGATATGGTAGTCTGAACTACAAGACAGTTAGGGCCGTATCTCTGCACAATCATAGTCTAATAGGTATTTGGCAAAATAGTGGCAGATTCCATAAATCTCTATCTCCCAAAGAGCTCCTTTACTGGAGATTCCATCCCACTGCCATTCTCAGACTAGTTTACTAAATCAAACCTAGCAGTGGACAGAACTCATTAGAATAAGTACAGATGCGATGACATGCACTCATGAATCACTGTCATGTCAGTGATGATATCAGGTGTTCGCGAAAGTTGAGCATATCCTGCTCCACCGATGGCACCCGTCATAAGTACTGCTACCACAGCTGTCATCTGTCACTTCATCTAAAACGATGAAAAATACTGCCTTAAAACACCAAACGAACAAAGATACTATATGTTTCTAATATACACAAATACATATATGTTCATTGTATTTATTTTGCTGCGTACTGATTTTTTCCTGGACTAAATACATATTTTATTTTATTTATCTGGCAGAGCAATACTGAAAAACATTAAGTTTTTATTTAACGACACCACTAGAGCACATTGATGTCTTAAACATTGCCTATTGGATGTCAAACATTTGGTAATTTTGACAGTCTTAGAAAGCAAACCCGCAACATTTTCTATATGCACCATCCCACAGACAGGATAGCATATACCACGGCCTTTGATATAGCAGTCATGGTGCACTGACTGGAACGAGAAATATTCAAATGGGCCCACCTACAGGGATCGATCCAACACCGATCGCGCATCCGGCGGCGAGCGCTTTACCACTGGGCTACATCCCGCCCCGATCAATACTGACAATGTACACGAAATCTAGTTATTACAAACAGGACGGTATTAAAATGGTATGCATAAATCATTTTATAACTCATTTTAATAACTCGTAGTGTATCACTCCGTTTAAATCAGTTACAAACGTATATTTAAAGAACTTTATTAATCAATGCTATTATTTCTTAAATAATTTTTTTTTAATTGAAAGATATCTTGTTCAGCCGGGTTGATATTTTAAGCATTAATATATGGTATAACAGCAAAACATGTACAGGTAAAACACTATTTATGTATACATATTAACAGTATATATATATATATATATATATATATATATATATATATTGTCACGGGGATCCTATAATACCCGTAACTGAATAAAACACGATTATCCAAATATCTCTCCTAACTGTATATCTATTAGATCTCTCTGTATCGGGCAGTCCAATACCCGAGTGGCTCGGCTCTAGGTATATCAGAGATAAGATCTTATATAATATATATATATATATATATATATATATATATATATATATATAGTACGTTTAGTTCACTAGAAAACACAACAAAACACAAGACACTTTGGAATCTGTATTAACACTACGCTGACAAATGTACTTGCCGCAGTAGTTAATTAACAACAACAAATATAACAACCCAGAACTAATTAGTTAATCACTAGGTGTCTAGTTTACACAATATTCTAATCACTTCACCGTGATACAACACACACACACACGTGTGATAATTGAGAAACGCTGCCAGGGGAATTTAATTAATAAAGTAATTACAACTCTATTCCTAACTGGTTAATTTTTAATTAACCCTTAACTACTCATTCAGTAACCTTGTAATACAGAATTAATACTGGTACCTATCACAATAAAGACAATAACCTACAGTTTACCTAGGTCCTCTAGGATGACCGGCTAAGCTTTATATTACCAAATACTCGTATAAAAATATTAGAACAGTGAAACCTACAATTTACTTCGTCAGATTACCGGAAACACTGTCTAAAGAATATTGGTATAATACCGTATTAAAATATTTAAAGTCACATCAATCACATCAAGGTTATACAACAGCCTTCCAAATGTTTCTCCCCGATATATCTAAAATCCTAGCTATTTATTACAAAAATCCGAATATCGCCTGGGGGCACAACGCGGTCCCTCACCTATCATGTGAATTTCCACCGCTCGAAGAGTCGGTATATTTTTTCTTAGATAGTCAGACTTACTGTCGCCATTTCGCTAGGAATACAAGGTCGTAAAACAGAGGTATTACGTAACTACTGGCCACATGGCCTCCACACCTGGTCTAAGTGTGTATTACGACGCAGCTCGACTACCGTCGCGCGGGGATATTACGTAACCACTCTCCACATGGCCTCCACACCTGGTCTGGGTGTGTATTAGGGGGTACGGTCGCGCGGAGGTATTATGTAACCAAGCTGCACACAGCCCTCTAAAACAATTAACATCGCCACAGGCGAAAAGGATAAGAGCATGTTCCGTCACACACACACACACACACACACACATATATATATATATATATATATATATATATATATATATATATATATATATATAGTAGTCGTTTTCGAGTTGAAAGACGCTATTTTATAGAGTGCTCAACCGTGTGGGAGCCAGATACATCGTTAAAAGTGTATGTTTATCTCTACATGACAGGCTTGTTTCGTGAGAGAGTTGAATTGCTCTCGCTCATCAGATGTAGATTTAATTACACCGTCAACGGAAAGCTGATGACGTAATGGACTCTGTGACGTCGAGGTTACGTCACTATGCAGGTCTATAGGTGATGTGTGGTATGCGCACAGAAGGTATTTGCGTCTGTGTCGACATGCTGATACGAGTTCATTCTTGGAGTTTAGTGTGCTGGTTTCAGGTGTATACATTATGAACAGTTTTTCCTTCAGGCAGAGGTTACATCTTTTGCTCGCTGGAGAGTATGACTTTGCTTTATATATATATATATATATATAAAACAACAAATTATTTATTAAATGTACAAGGTGACTTTTTGACATAAAGATCAGTACAAATACAAACTTGTTAGATTATACGAGCCCCTAAGAACCATACCGGGCCATCCCATCTTGGTGAACTTTTGAAAAAAAGAGACTCAAAGTTTTCAGTCTCCTGTGTCGTCGTGAGCAAATGATAATGAAAAATACCTAAGGATAAACAAACACAAGTCATACGGAATTATATCTACCCATGATTTAAGTAGGTAGCACAGGTCTCGTCAAGGGGAAAAGGGTATTGAATTTGACCCTTTTGGGATGGCCCATTATGGTCCTAAAAATCGTAATGTTTTGGTCCATCCCATAGGATAGCCCATTGTGGTGCTACAGGGCCGTACCCTGACCAAAATCCATGGGGGGGGGCACTAAATTTTATAAATAATTTTTAACATACTATAAAGATTAAACATTTCTATGCTATTACTGGAGATATATAAAAAAAAAGGACAAGATTCTCGGGGGGGGGGGGGCAGCTGCTTCCCCTCCCCCCCCCCCCCCGGAGGGTACGGCCCTGTGCTATGGTTTTATACAGATTGTGCGGGATGGCGCTTTTTGGCATTAGGGTTTCAGTCCTGAAAATGAACAAAACAGGTGTTTTCATTGAAAATCTAAATGTTTTTATTTAGCAAACTAGAACAGTTTTTACAACACGCGTTTCTGGCAAGCACCACAACGTAAATCTAACACCTAACACCTTACTTACGTAAGTCAATTAAATTTCAAGTTGTTTACAAAAGAACATCAGCGCATCCAACCTGATTCAGTATGGTCTGGGTGCATACATACAGACATTATGGATAGTCCCTTATCTAATATTTCAAGATCCATTTGGAGTAATTGAAACAACTCCGTATTCGTCTATGTCTTGCTCTTCATCTAACCCACCATCATCTGCATTGTCATTCCCTACCAATTGGTTATAGAAGGCATGGTGAATTGGGGGCACAAACTGCAGCAAGGACTGGAGGTCCTTCAACTTCGGACCAGCTATTTCTCTGCCTTTTGGGTACATCTCTGTCAGAACCAGTGCACCGAGATCAATATTTCTACGATGCTGTGGACCTCCAACACAACTTAAATCTACACACCTGAAAGGAATGTCCTCATTGTTACTGTACTTGAAGAAAATCTTCTTTGGTTCTTCACGTTTAAAGCACAGCCATTGTATGTTTAGCCACTCGACCTTGCCACCATCAGTATCAACTTTTCTGTTGATAACCGCTTTCTGAAGCTGTTTTTTTTTTGCTTGCTTTACAATATTCACCCAATCATCAGGGACATAAACATGGGGAAATTTTTGTTTGGCTTTTTCTATAACACCAAAATCTTTGTCTGAATCCATCCAACTATGCCCACTGACAAAAAACTTTTGGTGAACAATTTCCACATCAAACAGAGGATTTTGAACAACATGTAACCAGAACAATGAATTTTTTATGTTTCTGTTTTGGCCACCACATGTATCTGCATATGCAATTATACACTTCTTTGGTTTGTGTAAGATCAAATGCTTATTAAGGCAAGACACAATTTCATTTGGCCCACGGGACCCTTGACTTTCATCCCACATGTACATGAACCCATTTTGCTGTTCTGCATCATGGATTCCTAAATTGTAAACCCACATCTGGCGTTTATAGTAGACTACACCAGTTGTCAGGACAGGGGTTGGTAATGTTTTCTGCAAATCATAACAAAACACTGTCAGTTCTTCAGTTTTTGTCTTCTCGTAGTCAGACTTATATCCAGTTTGAGCAGCTTCTGCCCGTCGTAAATGCAATTCCTTTTCATGTTCCTTCTGAGCCAGCTTTAGGTCATCCCCAGTTTCCTTAGCTTCCTTTATTTGTACAGCAAGGATGTCACATGTTTTGCACGTGTCCTTTAGAGGCTGATGAAAACTGAGATGTGCAAAATCAGTCTTGAATATATCCCTGAATTTCCAGTCTGAGACTGGTTGAACAGAATCTAAGGTGCACCATTCCTTGTACAGATCGTATAGCTTCGTTTTAGTCAACCCAGGAGCTAGGTATTTCCTGTTGACATGATGTGCCCGAGTATAGTGAGATTCGTACTGGGGTATCTCCTCAATAAATGTTTTTAAATGATTGATACGTTCAGCCTCGGTTTTATTTCCAGGTTCATGCTGACCACGTTTATCAGATACAGGACTACCTGCCTCAAATGCATTTGCCAATGCCGTACCAAGACGCCCATTGGAAATGGAGAATGTTTGCAGAAAAAAAACTTTTGCAAACGTCAATATCAACTCCACTTGAATCATTAAGGAAATACGTTCGTGTCAGTTTCTTTGGCCTCGGCAATGTTTGACCAATCATTTGTTCTGGGTTACGGTCCCTTCTGTCTCGCTTGTCGTGTCTTTTCACAGCAGCTTGTTTTACCCGTCCAACTAGAAATGCATTTTGTGCAGTCCAATCACCCATGTTCCAGAATGACTCGTGCAACTGTAGGCGCCTGACCTCAGAAATTTGATATCGATGCGTTTTCTTCTCCAGCATTTCTCCTACGTTTACGGATATTTTTCTTCCATTTACTTGGATCACGAACACGGCTTCTGGCACGCTTTGTTCCCACACCTGGATTGTTCGGATCACCATCAGCAGGGCCATTTTCTAAATTATTATTGGGATCAACATCTGCAGCCTGATTTCCATTCCTGGAATGTAAAAAGAAATAACCTTAGAGAGTGGGCTAACCCACAACACACAAAATACCCATTGTTTTCTTCAAAATATAATTATTAAATATAAACTTACCGTTTTCTGATGAAGTATCATCATCTTCGGATTCTGTTGGGCGAAAATCTAGATCTTTGTCATCATCTACTTCATCACTGTCATCAATCAAAGCCAGCAACTCAGAATCTGATAGGTATCTGGCAGCCATTTTTATCTGGAATCATGGGGAAATTTTGGGATGGCCCAAACTGGCTCTGGCAAGTCCGATGCATGTCAGCAGAGGCATAGGGGTTTCCTGCTTATATATTAACATTGCATATGCTGATGGGTTGGACCATTTTGGCACAGAAAGGTCTCAGTTGTGTGCACCTGCTGACGTCCATATCTCAATTTCCACAAAATTTAATAACAAATGTTATATCATTTATTAATAAAGTAGAAAACATAATCCATACATGTTCACAATTCTAAAAATAAAACAAAAAAATTATGCTTTCTTGTTTAAGTTAAAATATTTATTAAAAACAAAATAGTTTGTAAATGCATGTGCTGTTTGATATGTTAAATTCATAAAACAGAACTCCAAAAGCACAATTAAAATGAAGGATATATGTACTACATAATACAAAGGAATGGGGAAAATATGTTAATCCTTTTCGATGTTTGAATGAACTAATGTTTGATGACCCCAGCGTCTATTGGGTGTCAACAAAGGTAAGTAAATGTACATTCTTTTGAAAAAATACAATTTAATACAAAAATGAAGATGCGTATAGAAATTTGTATAGAAATCAAGATATTTTAAACAACTTAAAATTATTTCTGGGTGTAATAATATATATAAAAAAGATTCTACTACATTTCTGTTACCAAATACAGCTTTTCTTGATAACACTCTACCAAAGTGCGGCGCACAGTCGGAGTACACTGGCAATGTTCACACTGAGGAGGAGGGTCTTTTAAAATGGTGTGCAGAAAGAATGTCAACGGACAAAATGCCAATATGTCAACGGACAAAATGCCAATATGTCAACGGACAAAATGCCAATATGTCAACGGACAAAATGTCTACCATTGAGGTATCTGGGTCAAAATATCAGCCTCTTTCTGTGTGTGTGCGTGTGCATGCGCTATCTCGCATATGTTCGTGCATGTGTGTATTATAGGGGGGGGGGGGGGGGGGAGAGAGCGAGAGCAGTGTTTTGATTGGTTAAATGAAAGGTTATACAATAGTAACTTTTCTTTTTTGGGGGGTGGGGGTGGGGGGTGGGTCGTCGCCAGTGGTAAAGCGCTAGCTTGATACGGAGCGATCCCCGTTGGTGGGCCTATTGGATTATATATCGTTTTAGCCAGTGCACCACGACTGGTATATCAAAGACCGTGGCATTTACTATCCTGTCTTTGGGGTGGTGCATATAAAAGATCTCTTGCTACTAATGGCAAAAGTAGCGGGTTTCTTCTCTTAGACTATATGTAAAAATTACCAAATGTTAATAAAACAAACTTTTTTCTCTCACATATTTATGTATAATCTGAAAAGCTGACCTAGATACCACTTTAATAGTTGACATTTTGACTGTTAACATTTTTTTCCACTGACATTTTGACCACTGACATTTAAACCATTGACATTTTGTCCTACATCCATTTAAAATAAATGATGTGTATGGCCGATGCGAGAATGGCAAATGACTATTTCATCCTTCATACATCGCCTGTACGTCGACTGCCACTTCCCAGTGCATAGCATCTTAACTACAAATACATTTTGTACATGATATGTGAGGCGACTTATAATGTTTGCAACAATTCTAAACCACTACATCTGTTCTTTGACTGTAACAAAGTAAACCACAGCATTGGATATTGAATGACACTGAAATTAACATTCGTTTTAACTATGATATTGGTATGTTTGGTACAATGAATAATGCAAAACATAACTGCAAAATGAACAATTTATCAACATTAAAGCTTATCATATACAGTTGGAAATAGAAAGGTTTATCTTTAACCAAAATTGTCATTATACAGAAGCAATGGGCATTGTGGCTCAATCTTTTTATTTGAAACTTTTTCTCTCTGTTTTTTTAAATAGCGGTTTTGAAAACCATATTATTCATAGCATAAATTTTATGTTTTCCTTGTTATTTATTTATTTTATGCTTTATTTCCTATTTTCTCCTACTTTCCCCCAACTCTTTTCAATCTGCGAGCCATAAGAATTTGATTAACTTATAGCCAGTCCACAAATCATATAAAAGCAATACACATATATTTATATATTTATCTACTATTCATGTCTGTGTAAAATAATATATATATATACACACACACACACACACACACACACACACACACACACACACACACACACACACACACACACACACACACATACAGTAGAATCTCATTGGCTCGAACGGCCAACGGTCGAACCTACCGGTATTCTCGAACAAAGAACCGCTATTAAACCCTTTTATTTTGGTGCTGATTAGTCGAATACCCTTGGGGTCGAACAGCTTTCTCTCAAACCAGTTTACTGATCAGAACTGTAAAATTAAACATTTTTAGCTCGAACTATTATATTATTTTGTCCATATTTTCTCAACGTTGTCAATATGCCACAAAAGATTCTACAGCAGCATAATATAGAATGACTTTCTAAATTAATAAATATTTATAAATATAGACTACCAGTGTGTTTGTTATTTGTTTATTTAACGGTGATAAATAATTGTTACATACGTACATCCATACATCCATACATATATTATATATACATGTATATACATAATTTGTTACGTTATTGTTAGATCATGAAATGAAGGCTCCCCAACTTCATCTTGGTTATACTGTTTTGGGGATAGTAAAGGTATTTTATAAAGAAAGAAAGAGAAAATGAAAAAACTCAACAAAAAAACCCCCAAGAAGACTAATAGATGACTGCAGGATGATGGCGGTGCGTGTCTGCATGTGTCAATGGGGTGTAAGTAAACGTGTCGGTGTGACACATTCAAATCTCAGAATACATAGAACAGGCATTACTATTGGCTGAAACAACAATAATAGTGTTAGTTGCCTGTGACGATGCTATTTGATGCATCTGGGTACGCGAGGTGGCCGCTGTGGAGACTGCCTGTCTTGCATTGCACTTCACACAGTATATTACTCGATGACGAAATACGTCATTGAAAGCGGTGTACAGAAAGAAGTTGCTGGAGTAGTTGATGAGTTCGAGGACCTGGGATAGCTCTTTCAAAATAACCAGTGTCGTGTTCCGCGTCGTCAGCAAGCCCTCTTTCAAGTAAAACGCAAGGTTGTACATAGTCATAGTTGGGGTAAGGAGCACGATGTAAGTAACACAGAGGCTCACAAGCATGGCGCTGGCTTTGGCGTAGTTGTCAGTTTGTCGAGCTGTACCTGAGAGTTGTGTTCTCAGAAGCGCATGTCTGCGTAACACGAAACACGTTATAGGTGTCAGAACGAACATTAAGGTCACTGGCAGGACCACGATCAGAACAGAGCCCAGAATGAGGAACGACATTGCTCTGATGCGAGACTCTGGGGTTACGACTGTCTGCACACACACGCCATTAACGATGTCGGCTGTTGAAACCCAAAGACTACAGCACGCAGCAGACACGATAAGCATGCAGACAACCGATATGGCTGTCCTCCTCTTGGTGCAGATCTGTTTGACTTTCATTGGGAAGCAGACGGCGACGAATCGTTCAAAGCACACGAGTACTAGCAACCAAGCAGAAACCATCTTCGATATGCGGCGAATGAAGTGGTACACTTTGCAGGTAGCTGTGTTCATTGAAGGAATGTCCACTCCAATCAGTTCGGCGATGAATGGTTTATTGAAGGGCACTGCTAACAGAACAACGTTGTCGGCTGTAGCTAAACAAACCAGGGTTATGCTCCACGGCATCGTGTTAAATGGTTTAGTGATCATTGTTGCTATGGTGATGCTGTTGCCAGTCAGTCCAAGAACTAGTGCTATCGGTAAAGATATCATGCCAGAATAGTCCGGATCATTTCCATTCTGGGAATTATTTTGCTTCATAAACTGATTAGTTGCCTGTTCTACTGACGACATGGTGTGAATGCTGAAACGACTGGTGTGCTCTGTGGCACTGGACAAAGTTGTCAAAGTTACAAGTGCATCAGTAGAAACGTCTACGGTAGCATTAGCATTCATAGTAGTGATTACATCGGTGGTAACCTCCCTAGCAGGCTGTACTTCCGTGCTAACCTCTCTCGTATTGCCAGCTTTAGAGCTAGATATGGTTAGTGTAACATTTCTAATAGCAGGCACGTTTGTCAAAGTCGCCATGGTGACCGATGGATGAATGGTAACCGCCGATGTATCTGGTTTGTCCGTGGTAACTGTTCTCGTAGATGGTATAACGGTGCTAACAGCTGACATATTTTCTGTTGATTTCCTAAAGTCTGCCAGAACGGTGATGCTATTAACCGATTGCTCATTTGGTGCTACGCTACTGTTATCTGTTCTGCGATTAGTCGACGATTCTGTAATCATGTTCTGAATTTCGGTATTTGTTGATACATCCATGTGCATACAAAGTATAATTGCCAGGAAAAGACACCAGCAACCATTCTTTTTCCTGAAATAAACATGTTACAAATTGTAAATACAAACCTCTAACACTATTGGTATTATTAATACAGAAAGCAGTACGCTAAATATAACCCACTGGGTCAAAGTTAGAAGTGCACCCAACACCCAAGTGCAGTTTTAGCCACATATGTTACTATTGTTAATTTGAAGAAAGTAAGAATAAACTTCTAATAATTATCATACGCGTATGGGCTCCCATTTTTTAAGGGGGGGGGGGGGATAACAACATTTATTTATATTAGCACTACTCTGAAACAGCTATAGATATAGGGTTGCAAATAAATCACTACGCATTTTTACATGGATTACAGCTAATTTTGAGGGTAGAATAATAGAAATACATCGTGAAAACGCCTCTGGTCACCACATTTTCCCGAATATGTGTATCGTTTTTGCCCGAATTTGATGTTTTATTCCGCCCCTATCTCGTACACTTATGATAAATATTAAATTTAGCATATACGGTATAGAGGTAATTGATAACCGGATATTCAAAGAGGTGTGAATGGGGGCCATGGGTGTTCGTTCTGATGTAATTTCTTTGAAATGATGATCACAGAGTCTGGCATATGTATATATGGATGTTCGATATATACTTGAAAAACATCACACATTTTACCACACAAAAGGTCCCAAAGAAATCGTTATAAAAACGCGTCTCTGAATAACTAATTTTAAAAATGTCTCAAAGAACATGTTCAAGGACCTACAAATTTTTCCTTTTTCGATTTTTATGACGCTCCTTCCCTTTGCAACATCTTGGATCCGCTCCTGAACATTTGCAATGTTCAGTGATGAAATCCAATAATTAAAGGCATATTGTCACAGACCACTGACCTATTTAATGGTCTAACAAAGTATTACCTGAACAAAAATAATTTGATTTGTCTCTAAATGTACTTTATTCAACCATCTTCATAACCACCATACTTCATTTATTAATGATATTTTGTACAATAATAATTGAATTATGGCAATGGTCCATAATTCGAAAACTAAAATTGCCGAGAGGGTTGACATGGATTTCACTCCATCATGGTTCAGTTAAGGTGATGCAGTAGCTAGATTGGGTTTACATCAATTAATGTAATTTTTATATATTATCCATTTTTAGAGAAATGAGGTCCTTAAATCCGTGACAGTATGCCTTTAAGTGCCTCATTAGTTTTAAATTGAAGATACAACGATAGAAGCTAGCAGTGATTTTTTAGGAAAGAAAAGAAACGGTGGCTTTATGGAGTTACTATTGTGTATTAAGGGAAGGGATTTAGCTCAGTCGGTTGAGTGGTCGCCTGTGGTGCTTGCGTCGTAGGATCGAACCACCTCGGTAGATCCATTCAAATGACTGGGGGGTTTTCTCGTTCCAACTAGTGCACGACGACTGGTCAAAGGCCGCGGTATGTGCTTTCCTGTTTGTGGTAAAGTGCATATAAAAGATCCCTTGCGGCATTAGAAAAACAAAATGTAGCCAGTTTTCTCTGATGACTGCGTGTCAGAATTATCAAATGTTTGACATCCGATTGCCGATGATTAATTAATCAATGCGCTGTAGTGGTGTCGTTAAACAAAACAAGTTAAAAAAAATAATATGCATTAAAATTGTGGTCAGGTATACGGTATTTCACCGGTTCAACCTTACTGAAACAATACAAAATACACTATTACCTGATCAACGCCGGCATGTGGGACGTACAACACTTCCCAACAGACGGATGCAAGGTTTTTCAGGAAGTAGTGTTGAAAAGGGCATTTATACAAGTATTCAGGTGCTCCTTCGGTATGCAAAGGTCCACCTGCTTGCATTATATATGCCAATGTGTCGAAAGGTACTCCCCTGCCCCGCACACACACACACACACACAAACACACACACACGCTCAGTAACACGACTCAAATAGTTCATCAAGTTAAAACATCGAGCGTATGCATACATACATACATACATATATACACGCGCACACAAACACGCACGCACGCACGCACGCACGCACACACACACACAAATACAGGGCACAACATTTCATTTCACGTGACGGTTACCGTAAATTAATTTCACGGGAACCGCCACGCGGAGACCTCTAACTTTTTGATGTTAAAACTTGCGAAGTTCATGATAACAGGAACTGTATTTACGCTGACGGGCAATACCAATGCATGTTAGTTGACTGTTTTACACAATTAAGCACACCAATAAAAATGTAACATTTCAGCAGTTGGGTCATTTTACAGAAAGCTTCACTTTTCAAAATACAATTTCAAGATAAAACAATATATAAAGTTTTATTGTTAACCTTTGGAAACTAGATGAACAAAGAAACATAACATCATATCTGGCCACGCATGTGTAAGCTCATTATGTCATTGGTGTTACCGGACAAGTGGGATAATTCAGCAGTGTTATTCAATTGGTTTATAGTGATCAAGAGCACATGGATGTGTTATTTGCGTGTCCCTAATAACATATTTGGAATAACTTTAGCATTAAATATTTGATGCGCGGTCGGTCTAGGATCGATTCCCGTCGTTGGACCTATTAGGCTATTTCTCGTTCCATCCAGTGCTCCGCAACTGGTGTAACAAAGGGCGTGGTATGTATTATCCTGTCTATGGGATGGTGCATATAAAAGATCCCTTGCTGCTAATCGAAAAGAGTAGCCCATGAAGTGGCGACAGCGGTTTTCCTTTCTCAATATCTGTGTGCTCCTTTACCATATGTCTGACGCCATATAACCGTAAATAAAATGTGTTGAGTGTGTCGTTAAATAAAACACGTTCTTCCTTCCTTAATAAACAATTTTTTTAATTTTTAAATAACTTTTCTTGAGAAATGACACTTAAAATATGATTGCGTAACACCAATGACCAAAAAAGTAAGTGTAACACCAATGACATTTAAGTAGGGTAAAAGTGGTATGTTGAGCACAATATATGCACGACGTCACAGGTCAGCCGCATAGAGGAAAGGTCGGCGGGCTGTGTGCACTAATGCAAGTGTTGATGAGCTCATTCATTAAGCTAGAAAAATCGACAGTAAGCAATACCATATACGGCAAACAGCGAGAGTCACGTGGTCGTTGTATGAATGACACGGGCCAGGTTTTCGGAATCAATACGAACAAACACGAGTGAATGCGACGTCACGTATTAGCACATTGTGTATACCCGATCACGGTTCGGTATTTTTTTCTTTTTCTTTGTTAGACCAAATAGCAATATTGTATTTTAAATTCGAATGTTTTAAAAGATGGAATGTGTTGTGATTTGGTTTTACGGCAATATACTAGAAATTACGATTTGGGTTTTCAAAATAGTATTTTTAGCGTTAAGTTTGTTTTTGTTTTTTTAATTTGAATTTTGCCTCGTCTCAATGTTGAGAGCAAGAAATAAAATTGTACATTCTCAACTCATCCAGTCGTTTTGAACAAAGACTGATTATTGATTTTTTTAATTAAAACACTGGCGTTATTTGTTTTCACAGGTGCACGTAGCAGGTTTCACCAGGTGTACAGTGTTTCAACCTTTGTCCACTGACTAATTGCCCACGTTTAAGGACAACGACAGTGTCTTACGTTGATAACGTACGCTGATTTTTGCTAAAGGCGGGTTTGACGTAGAATCGCCATTAAGAAATATATTGCTTTCATTCGTGGTAGACTGATCCGTCATCGCCCGTATATGAAGGAATGTAGTTGGCTGATTAAGGGGGGTGGGGGGTGGGGATGGGGGTGTTAAAATCATAAGCCTTGTATTGTTTTGTTTTTGTTTTGTTTTGGGGGGTTTTAATGTGGTTCAAGATGATGCACGTTTAAACCTTAAACAATATATAAACTGTATGAATTTGCTTTGACGTCATTTGTTCTCTATGGTGTTCACATCGTGTCCCGAATGTGAGAACGTTTACCAGATGGGATAATATGCAAAGACACAGGAAACAGTTACATCAGCTTCTCTCTCCTCCTCCGCTTCATATAACCACTTCTCTTGCTCCTCCACCTCCTCCCCTCCCCCACCCTCTTCCTCCTCCAGTTATCAGATGAAGAACCATTTTACTTTATAATACCTTCTAATGCTGTATTCGTGGACCCCAGTGGATGTGGCAAGACTATGTTTATGTACAATATACTTCGGAAATGACTTGTCGAGGCAACACAAAACAACATAATATGGTGTTACACGGAGTGGCAGCCTCTTTACGACACTATTCGTGAATCCATGCCCCAAGTTCAGTTTGTGAGAGGAATCCCCCACAATCTATAAGATGACAACTACTTCGATGCACGCAACAACAATGTCTTAATTTTGAATGATCATATGGCCGAGGCCATAAGCGTATTTCTCAACTATTTACTCGTACTTCACATCACAAGAATGTAATTAATTTTCTGTTGTTACAAAACCTGTTTCCAGGAGGCAAAGAGTCACGTGACATTGCTCTAAACTCTCATTGTGTGACTTTGTTTAATTCACCCGTTAACAGTGATCGCTTTGTGTCACTTTATGAGAATGCTGTCCAGAGACGATATGGCAATTTTACCATCGACTTACGACCTACAACAAGTGAAAAGAACAGGATGCAACACAATATTTTAGATATGCCACCACGGAAGCAACAAAGGCAGTACGCCCTACCTACTGACAACGAAACTATATGTCAAAATAATACTTTAAAAGACTATTCCTCTCCATTCGAAAGTCAGATACATTCAGATACTCGACCCATAGACAGGGTAAAATCGTATTCTGGAGTCAATAATCATTTAGGAGTAGAGGAATATATTGACGACGACGTGACTGAATCATGGCTACTGCTTGTGCCGATTGTGGTGTGTTGATAAATAACATGGATGACTTACAGCGACATATTAAAACGTGGTGCCCCATTAACAAGTTTATATCATTCAGAAAACGTATCAGGTACGACGAAGATACGGACGAAGATGATCATTTCCTTGCCCAAAAGGAGAAGGATCACTAACTGATAAGAGAGATCAAGATCTGATTGTAGAATGGTAGGATGTTGGCTTACAACGTGTTTGGGATCATGTTCGTGACATGATTTAGAAGATATAACAGTCAGACGAAAGAAATATCAACAACAAGGAAAGACGCAGGAGTGGATCGAGAAAAAAATAAGGCAGTTTATGGAAAAAGAATTTACCAAAGCATTGGTTAATGCTGTTGAATATACCAAGTATTTGTTGACAGCACTTTTGTTTGTGAAATGACTGACCAAGATTAACATATTTAAGTTTGATCCGAACCCGCTCGTCTTCACAGTTGCATCGGAACTAGACAGGCTTGGGTCTTAAAAGAGTATGCCGGGGATTAGGAAGCGATCGAGTTTGATTCACGTTTTCAAATCACATCCTTTCATGAAAAATAATGGACGGAAGAAACCAATTGTTATATTTATGAAAGGAAAAGCTAAAAGAGGTTCTCCAGGAATAAAAACACTTGCGAAAATATAAAACTATACAAACATTTTGTTATTGCGTATTGTGGGATGAGATATGTTTCTTCAAACAATGCTTTGCAACAAATATACATGAAACCTAACAAACGTGTTTGTGGTTTGTTACGGTCATTGTAAAGCGACCAACATATAGCGATTTAGAGTTGAGAGGTTGAAAATAAAAGTACATTTGCAAGAATGGTTACCCTAGATACCGGGTATCCTAGATACAACCTATACACAGAGACGCCATATAAAAGGCATATGAAAAAATAAAATTAAATGACTTCAGAAACATGAAAAATTAAAACTAAATTAGTGTAAATATGCCCTCATACAGAATACAGATATGCCTATAATGGGACAAATAAATCTACATATGAAAATAAATTTGCATATATAAGTATATATAAACCACCATGCTGCTATATATGGCCGCCATTTTGCCTAGGATTTGTGGGTTACTGGGTAACCAAATAAAAAAGCCAACAACACACGATCGGCAATTGCTAGGCTACATTCTGCAATGAAATGTATGCCATGATTGTATTGGTAATAAATACCACAACTGCGATGAAAGAATTAACTGTACGATTACAAATAATTCATTGATGAAGTAGGCTAAAAAGTTTGTTTACTTCGATGTTCATCGATGTGACCTTCGCCTTATAGTTGTATTCTTACTCTACTTATATAACTGTTGTAAATGGACATCATTTACTGATTAATTCCAATAACCCAATTAAAGGCGCTAATAAAAATATAAATATGTACCGGTACTTTAAACATTACTAAACACACACAGTGACCACATGGATGGATAGATTTACAAAGAACTATATGTTTGCACTACAACTTCCGGTTCCGGTGTTCCTCGGCTGTTTTGGTTAACTGTTCATAGAGGGTTTCTTGTAAGTATCAAATAAAGTAGTAAACTGCATTAAAAAATATAAATTATATTAATATGTATTCTAACAAATGTGCCAAAGATAGTGTCCCATTTTGGCATGTGATCAATAGGCCGATTGTCCTTAATAGCATGTCCAAATAACGATTTGACATATGCTCAAAATCACGTATGTTGTCAATGTTCGTTGTCAAGCATGATTTTTAGATGAGGTTTATGAAGTTAATAACAATTGTTATTTTAATACAATAGTTGAAATGTGTATTATGGTGGGGGTTTTTAAAGTTTTACTAATACCTATTATAAAAAAGTATGTGTTTTAATATGTTACACCATACATTGGTGGTGAAAGTAGTCTCTTAAATAAAATGGCTGTAAAAATCAAAGGGTACCATGTTTTAAATTGGTATTACTAATTGATGGATGGTATTTTAAAGATTTCATTGCTCAGCTGTTGTTGTTGGATCTACAGAGGACTCTTGAATCACACTCAATCTTGTGTTTATTGTTCATGGTTATTGCCATCTTGACACCCCCGTACCTTACATTTGCTGGTAATTTTTGTCAATTTAATTCATTTTAATGCAAGTTGTTTTTGTTATCACATTTATTTCACCCTTTTTGTATCTGTGGGATACTTATGAATACACAATCAGTTCATATATGGTTACATTTATAACATTTGGGATATACCTCATTATACCCTTGGGTGTCATGGTGGATCACTTTACAATGACCTTCAGTATAGAAAGTAGTTGCAATCTAATGCAATACATTCTGTCTGCTTCATGCTAATTAATCAGTGGCTATTGGGATTTGGGGGGATGTGGGGTTGTGTTGTTGTTATTATTATTGATGTATTGCGTGGGTTGTTTTTTGTTGTTTTTTATTTATTTTAATTTTTAAAAAAAGAAGAAAAAGCGACGCATGCATCAATTTAAAATATGTTTATTTATTTTAATACCTTGGTATTTAATAACATTTTAACGAATTCCAGTTTATCGTTGAAATACATTCGTTTCATGTAGAGGCACTTCAAATATATCCAACTCGCTGGGAATGTCTTCATCCAAGTATATAATCTTTTTTTCTTATCACTTTCTCGGCATAACCTCCACGTTGTATTGTACTACCCGTGACGATCATATCTCCAGCATTACGTTTTAAAGCTCGTGCACGTCGCTACAGAGCTTGTGCAGTTCTTCCGCAGCTTGGGTCTGATGCCATTTCCACTTTAAGCGGAGAAACGGATTGTTTGTCTTCGTTGGGATTGTATGTAATTGGGAGTTTGTATGATCCCCCGCGTTGTTTTCTAGGCATGATTCGAAAATTTGTATGAGGTCTGTTCTAAAAGAAAAACCGTATCCATTTGCTCGCATCGTTATTCATTGTTATTTACTCTTAAGAACGGATGACTCGGAGTAGTAGTGCTACCTTAGGCTCTACGTTCAGAAATGAGAAAGAAATCAGGTCAGGTCATAGGGCTTTACGTGCACATTCAGAGCAAGCTGTTGTAGCGCACAAGAGCAGGCCTTGCCGGCTCCTCCGTCCAGGACAGGAAAGAGGAAAGGTGGGGGTGGGTAGGAGGAGGGACCGCCAGCACTGGCAGATGCAAGGAAGTACCAGCAGCCCCACCGTGGTCGGTAACAGGCGGGGGGGGGGGGGGGGGGGGAGGTAATGGCGCTATGGAATTTTTGAAGGAGCAAAGAATAATGCCAAAGAAAAAAAGTGCGCAATTTTGGATTAAGGAAGTTTGGCGCAATTTTGAACGGTCAATCGAAAGAAAAAGATCAGGAGCTTACATATAGGTTTTGAATTTAGTGAGTCGAGAGTAGTTCGTTAATTAGACCTATTTGATGCAGGGTTGTCCCCCTAGGTTGCCCGTAGGGCCCTTAAGAAGGGCTTGACCGCTTCTGGTCGTGGCATGACAACCCTGAGAAAGAAGTGTTCGTCCTGAACTTATTATAGATCTCTACGATGGTACAATTCTTTGACGTTACACACGTACAATAAGGCCTACACATTTCATTAAACTGGAAGGTAGTGTCTTATACGTTGTTATGTTTTGGCTCGATAAGTCCTTTCCAAAGTATATTGTACATAAACATAGTCTTGCCACACCCACTCGGTCCAATGATTTAAATTGTTTTAATCAGTCAACTACATTCCTTCATATACGGACGAGTCTATTATAAATAGAAACAAGGGGTGAGGACGAACAAGTCTACCACGAATGAAAGCAATATATTTCTTAAAGGAGGGGACAATTAAGGCATTTGGCCTGGTATGCATATTCAACGATATATAATGCACATTATTGCTTAATATCAACAAGTATAATCGTATAGTTAATTAATAAAGCGGTTAAATGTGACGGCTATTATCTATAACGGGCACAGCCATTTTGTATCATCTCAGTGAATACGCCCTCTGGCGAGCTGGTGGTTATGTAATACCTAACGTGTCACGTCAGGAATTAGTCTTCGAACTGAAGAAACAAAACATACCTGATGTTTGCGGATGCATCGCAATGTTCTGTAATAAGAGTCATCCCAGTAAGCCAACAACAATTATATATTATTTTTCAATACAAAATAAACCACAATTGTCAAAGTGTTGAAATAACTGTATTATGTTTTGTACAAAAAATAACCCATGTACTGAAATAATAATCGGGGTGTTTTCTTGGTTAATTGGTCTTTTCTTTGCATGGCCTGTACCTGTGGTTCCTGATTGGTAGGTGTATATTTAGACGGTTCCCAGACACCGTATCTAGACACACTAAAAAGACGTGCCTCTTTTATTAAGATCACAGGGTATTGTGTGACAACCGCACGGATACCCCTCAAATCGTAATGAACATTACCAGCCGTCCTGCTTTATTACTGTAAGTAATTCTGTAAAACCCTTGGTTAAGTAGACTTTCCCATCTAAAATCACAAAACTGACCAATTACGTAGTCCCCCCAAAAAAGAAAAGTATCACTTGGGTATCGTGAGTGGTCGTTTTTGCTCGAACGTATCCTACCAATAGGCCTAGTAATATGCATTTTTTCTTTGACGCACTCAACACATTTTATTTACGGTTATATGGCGTCAGACATATGGTTAAGGACCACACAGATTTGGAGAGGAAACCCGCTGTCGCCACTACACGGGCTACTCTTTCCGATTAGCAGCAAGGGATCTTTTATTTGCGCTTCCCACAGGCAGGATAGTACAAACCATGGCCTTTGTTGAACCAGTTATGGATCACTGGTCGGTGCAAGTGGTTTACACCTACCCATTGAGTTTTTCTTTGGATTTTTAAAAAAAGAAAAATACTATAACTCCATTTCATTCTATTGGTGCAACCTGAAATATATTTAGTTAAATAGTTGATTATACTATCAACTCATTTATGTTGTTTTACAAGTCAGGTTGATGAAAAAGAAGCGCCTTGTCGTAAATTAACGCGTTTGTTTACACTGTGCATTGAGGAGATGGACGGAGCTGACGTCACTTCGCCCCAAGCTATACCACCAGACGTCATAAAAACGAAACAAAATAGCTGCCACCAGTATGTTTTTTTTATTTTATTAAAGGGACATTCCCGAGTTTGCTGCATTGTCAGATGTTTCCGACTAATAAAATATTTCTACGATTAAACTTACATATTAAATATATTTTCTTGTTTAGAATATCAGTGTCTGTATATTTAATGTGTTTCTGGTCGTCTTAATATTTGTAAGAAGCCCAAATTGGATTTTGTCTTAAAATAAATTCGTACGTACGAAAAAATCTTTTTTAGGAACTAAAATGAAATTTAACCTTTTACAAATATTAGAACGATCAGAAACACGTTTAATATACGGCCACTAATATTTTATGCAGAAAAATATATTTGATATTTAATTACACTCGTCAAAAAGTCTCTGTTAGTCGATAACATTAAAAAAATTGCAGCAAACTCAGGAATGTCCCTTTAACTCTAAAATTACGCGTTTTTCATTTGTTAAAGTGTCAGTATGTGTTGGTGGTCCGGGTATGCATCTTTCCAACACATAAGGCTCTTATTTGAGTTGACCCTACCTTTAATGGCGATTCTACACAAACCCGCCTTTCCCAAAAATCAGCGTAAATTATCAGCGTAAGACACTGCCTTTGTCCTTAAGCGTGGGCAATTAGTCAGTGGACAAAGGCTGAAACACTGTACACCTGGTGAAACCTACTGCGTGCACCTGTGTTTAAAAAAAAAAAATCAATAATCAATCTTTGTTCAAAATGACTGGATGAGTATTTTATTTCTTGCTCTCTACATTGGGACGAGGCAAAATTCAAATTAAAAAACAAAAACAAATTTAACGCTCAAAATCCTATTTTGAAAAGCAAAATTGTATATATTTTTCTTTCAAAAAATAAATAAATATGACAAAGAAATAGCAATTTAAAACGAGTTTATTCATTTTAATACGTCTATTTCTAGTATATTGCCGTAAAACCAAACGAGTTTATTCATTTTAATACGTCTATTTCTAGTATATTGCCGTAAAACCAAATCACAACAAATTCCATCTTTTAAAACATCAAACTACAATATTTAAGAATTGAGCACAATTTTTTTTTTTGGTTCATGTAGGGCTAAGTATGAACCGAAAAAACGACGTGCACTGTCACGGGGATCCTATAATACCCGTAACTGAATGAAACACGATTATCCAAATATCTCTCCTAACTGTATATCTATTAGATCTCTCTATAACGGGCGGTTATACCCGCGTGTGGCTCGTCTAGGTATGATCAGAGATACGATCTTATATAAAGTATATATTATTATAGCACGTTTAGTTCACTAGAAAACACAACAAAAACACAATACACTTTGGAATCTGTATTAACCTACGCTGACAAATGTACTGCCGCAGTAGTTAATTAACAACACAAATAATAACAACCCAGAACTGATCACTTAATTAGTTCATCTCTAGGTGTCTAGTTTACACAATATGCTAATCACTTCACCGTGACACAACACCCACACGTGTGATAATTGAGAAACGCTTCCAGGAGAACTTAATTAATAAAAGAATTACAACTCTATTCCTAACTGGTTAATTTTTAATTAACCCTTACTACTCGTTCAGTAACGTGTGATAATGGAGAAACGTTTCCAGGGGAACTTAATTAATAAAGGAATTACAACTCTATTCCTAACTGGTTAATTTTTAATTAACCCTAACTACTCATTCAATAACCTTGTAATACAGAATTAATACTGGTACCTAACCAAATAAAGACAATAACCTACAGTTTACCTAGGTCCTCTAGGATGACTGGTTAAGCTTTTTATAATTATTTAGGACAGTGAGCCTACAGATTACTGCGTCAGATGACCGGCAGCACCGTCTAAATAATATTGGTATAATACAGTATTAAAATATCACATCAATCACATCAAGGTTATACACAGAGCAGAAATAAAATTATTTACCAGTCCGGACGGACAGCGATCCCCTGGAGCCTTCCTATGTTTCTCTCCGATATCTCTAAAACCCTAGCTATTTATTCAAAACTCTCAGAGACAGCGAATATCGCTTGGGGGTACAAGGCGGTACTGAATCTTATGTGATATTTCCACCTCTCCCAGAGTCGGTATCTTTCCTTAGATGACCAGACATTCTGTCGCCAGTCGCCAAAATCACGGTTGTAAAAACCGCACTCGCATAGGTATTACGTAACTACTGGCCACATGGCCTCCACAGCTGGACTAAGTGCATATTGGAATGCACGGTCGCGCGAATGTATTACGTAACAAATTGCCCATCTGGGCTAAGTGCATTTGGAACTGCACACGGCCTTCTAAAACAATTAATATCGCCACAGGCGAAAAGAAATTAAGAGCATGTACCGTCACATGCACACTGAATGACTCCGCGTAGTGGAAAAAAAAACACAGAAAAAAGTGTGCACATCGTTTTTTCAGTTCAATATTTATTGTTTTGGTGGGATTTAGGTAAAAAGAAAATTAAAATGCTGACTATTGAATATTGTAAAGAAAAACGCAGGACTGAACGAACATTTATAACTTAATACAAGACGAAATATTTCTAACACAGCTAGACGAACTCGGACATTTGGAAGATTATTCAGAATTAATTAATGTACAAAACAAGATTAAAGATTACGAACATCTACAATTACAAGGGACTAGAATTAGGGCCAAGGTTAATGAAATTAAACAAGGTGAAAGATGCACTTCTTATTTTGTTAATCTTGAAAAACAAAAAGCTAATAATAAATATATGCATTCATTAATAACCGAAGATGGAACAGTAATTGACACATTAACACAGAAAACTAAATTTTAAATGAAACTACTAAATTTTACAAAACATTATATACACCTGAAAAGACGGACGTTTGAGCCCAAAACTATTTATTAAATAAAATGACAAAGCCATTAAGTGACGAAGATAGAGACGAATGTGAAGGGGAAATAACTCTTGACGAAGTTTCATCCGCGATTAAATCTTTTGCCAATGATAAACCACCCGGCTGTGATGGCTTGACTGTCGAATTCTACCAGAATTTCTTTGGCTTAATAGGTAGTGACCTGGTAGAAGTAATTAATGATGCCTTTGATAAAGAAAAACTAACTTTTACCATGCGCCGTGGTGTAATTGTATTAATTTGGAAAGGCAATGAAAAACAATTTCTCAAAAATTGGCGACCAATTTCTTTATTAAACTGTGACTACAAAATTATAACAAAAGTTTTGGCTAGTAGAGTTAGAGAATTTTTACAAAAAAATGATTCACTAAAACCAGAAATATTCAGTTAAAGGCAGATCAATTCATGACGGAGCATCATTGATAAGAGACTTAATAGGATATGTTAATCGTAGTAATTTACCTGGGCTAATACTCTCTTTAGATCAAACAAAAACTTATCATAGGGTAGAATGGGATTTTTTGTTTAAAGTTTTACAAAACTTCAATTTTGGGCCAAATTATATAAAAATGATTAAAACATGTTATACTGATATTCAATCAGATGTTAAAGTTAATATAAGATGGACCAATGATAAGATTAAAATATTAGGTTTCTACTTTGGTAATATTGATGTTTCGGCAGATAATTGGGAACACAAAATTAATTTTATTTTATTTTTTTAAATATATGGAGTAACAGAAAATTAACATTACATGGTAAAGTAGTAGTGGTATTTGGTATTTATCAAACCTTTTGGAACTTCCGAAAAAATATGCTAAACAAATTGATACAATGATTTTTTATTTTATTTGGAGCTACAGAAAACATTTGTTTATCAAAAGAGCAAATTAAACTACCTAAGGAGTTAGGTGGGTTGGGTGTTGTAAATATTCGGCTAAAATTTAAAGCACAAAAAATTAAATTCGTAAGTAGACTCATGAGTTTAGAGGGTAAAGGGAATTGGAAATCTTTAGCAGATTATTTTTTAGGCCAGTACAAAAATTTAAATATTGATAGACACACTCTAAAATGCAAAATTGTAAATAAAAAAGAGAACTTCAAATCAATGCCGAACATTTACAAAGACACACTATTAATTTGGGATGAACTTGACATTACGCGCGACAACAGATTCTGTATGAACCTCTCCATGACAACCTGACAATGTGAACGAAGGGAACGTGTTTAACATTTATGCTGTCGGGGGAACCATTTAATTTTCGCCAACAGCCGTAGAACAACGCTTACAAGTAAGTTACAGGCGTAAAGTTTCCTACATTTCTATGGTCACCGACCGAGTCTCATTTCATGATTAGCGAATAGAATAAGTGTGAGTTTCTAGGAACATATTGATAAAAGTTAAGATACGGCGCCGGTCAGACAGTTTAAAAAAATATACCAAATTCAGATACTGAATTTTAGTTTTGTTTAAATATTAACGTTTTATTCATGTATTCATTTATGTAGTTATTTTCGTGCTTATATTGTCTCAAAATCTATTTTACTGTATACTTGTATTTCCCATAACGAGTAAAAAGTGTTAATCCTACTTGCTGCTTTCACGTAAGCGCTGCAACACTCTACGCTAAATGTTCCAAATAGTTTCCGAAAACGAGGACATCTTATAAACGCCATGTGATAAATGTGATATCATTCTAGTGTTTTCAGTATAAACATTATACAGCAAATCAAACAAATCATGTCACCATTCAAGAAATAAGTCATACGAACTACGTCATTATTCGAAAGAGTTAGCTCTTAGTCCTTTTTCCTTTTAACTAAAAAGCTATTTTAATGCAGAATTTTCAATAAAAATATTTAAAATAAAATTTAAATAGCCTGTATTAGAAATGAAAACATACGTAATGTAATGTTCTAATATTTGACTACAACTTGGTAATACATTTTCAACATAATTTTAACTTTTCTTTATGATAAAGTTAACCTTTGACACTTAAACAGGAAAGTTTAGTAGTTTGTAACTGCGTTCAGGCACATGCATGCATTTGGAAAAATAACCTTTTTGCGCATGCGCGGTTCGTTATTTTCAATTTTCAAAACAACTACATGATGAAATATATGTTTCTCAACTATGCACAGTGGACGAACACTTTGTTTAAAAAAAAAATTAAATTTTTTTTGTATAAAAGAAAAATTCAGTTTGTCCACCGTTCCGGTCCTGTCCGCGTTTTACCAACAC
This sequence comes from Gigantopelta aegis, assembly GCF_016097555.1. Classification (NCBI taxonomy): domain Eukaryota; kingdom Metazoa; phylum Mollusca; class Gastropoda; order Neomphalida; family Peltospiridae; genus Gigantopelta; species Gigantopelta aegis. Next base: position 51,264,198 of record NC_054701.1, read on the forward strand.
CCATCGCTAAAACGTGATGTCAATACAGATAGGGATTACGTTCATACCAGTGAATAGATTGTAAAATATAAATTTTGTGATCAGTTGATTCTTAATTAACAGCGTTTATACACTCAAAATGATTGACAATTGTTACAAATGGATTATTTGTCTACACTACACTATTCACTATAGTCGATGCACAAAAATGTGGCATACCTTTTGCAGATCCGTGTTGATCTGGCATGTGTGAGGTCTTGTGACACGCACCGAATGTTAATCATCTTCCTCCATTTTAAGTCAATTTCTACGAGTCAAGTGGGCCCAATATCGGTAATTTTAAGGAATGAAAAAAGCACGACTCATAGGGAACGCCTTTTTTATACTATGGAATTTACTACATGTTATTTATTTCTGAGCCGATTGTTTTGTAACTTGCACACGAAAATAGTATTTATTTTTTGTTATTTCCAAAATAGTTTTACTCTTCTTCTTACGTCAAATCAAACTGAAATTATTCACACACACACACACACACACACACACACCCCCCACACCCCCAACCCCCCCCCCCCAAAAAAAAACACACAACAACAACAAACAAACACACACACACAAAAAAAAAACACGTTTGTAGAAGGATGGGACGTCGCAAAGTCCTGTCCTGGACAGAGGAGCCGCCATGGCCGGCACCTGTGCCTATGACAAGCGTGCGCTACAACAGCTTGCTCTGAATGTACACGTAAAACCCTATGTCCTGACCTGACTCGACGTCGCAAAGTACAGTGTTAATAAAGAGCACAAGAGAACCGTCACTGAACTGTTGTCCTTCTAATCATTTAATATAATTACAAAGGAACCTTTTTAAGTAAGCTTCAGATGCCACTGTTGATATTCTCTGGTCGTATATTTAAGATTCATGTCAATAATTATACACATACCTCATGGTGTAATCCAACCAATTTACATAAAGTCCAAAACAGGAGCAACATTCGAAGGGTTTTTATCACAATGTATCACTGACGTTGTACCTTCAGGCGAGCGTTTTATCACTGGGCTACACCCAAACCCACTCCCACTCCACCCACCGTGACTGAGTCCTACGAGTTCAAGAAATCTGCATGGGATAGTTTGATTTAGCCTAATGTGATCTGGGATGAACCTGGTTTAGGTATTTGTAAATGTCTGTTTGTGTGCGCGTTTGTAAGTGTATTACTCTAAATTCCATATTGAGATGCCACTTTTGATATTCCCTAGTTGTTTATTTAACATATAGTGGCCTGTATACATGCATATTATATATATTTCAACACTTACCTCATGGTCCACTCCAAGCAAACTTTACATCGAGTCCAAAAACGGCAGCAACATCCCAAGGACTGTAAGGGTTTTGATTACAATGTATCTCTGACGTGGTAGCCTCGTTTTAATGATATATTCCAGTCAAGAAGCATTGGGAAATAATTATTTACAAATGAAAATCCAATAACTTGATAAGTTTAGATGTGGCATCATTAAAGCGGCTGTCTCAGGTTACTGTTACAGTTTTATAACCTCGTTTACTGATGCAAAATTCAAACACAGGTGCACATTCAATAAATTCGTCGGTCTTCGCTATCAACGTATATCGTCAAAGGTCAACAGTTAAATCACAGCCCGTGTCGCCATCGATGAATATACTACTAACGCAAACGATATTCAATTTCTGCAGTAGGTGTGTCTTTGAGTGGCGGAAGGGAGAGGCGGGCGGCAGGGGAAGGCGTGGTTGTGGCATATTGTAGAGACAACAAAAACAAATGTAGAAATATCGCGTTATATGAAGAACGTTAGGTTGACAGGTGTGTGTGTGTGTGTGTGTGTGTGTGTGTGTGAGAGAGAGAGAGAGAGAGAGAGAGAGAGAGAGAGAGAGAGAGAGAGAGAGAGAGAGAGAGAGACACACACACACACACACACACATACAAACAGACAGACAGACAAACAGACAGACAGACAGACAGACAGAGACAGAGACAGACATACAGAGACAGAGACAGAGACAGACAGACAGAGTGTCAATGGCAGTAAAATCAACTCAACTAATACCGGCCTCGGTAGTGCAGTGGTTAAGCCATCGGTCTACAGGCTGGTAAGTACAGGGTTCTTACAGGGCGAGTTCTTAAGGGCTCAATGGGTACACCTTCTTCTCTCTCACTAACCACTAACCCACTAACAACTAACCCACTGTTCTGGATAGACAGCCCAGATAGCTGAGGTGTGTGCCCAGAACAACATGCTTGAACCTTAATTGGATATAAGCACGGAAATAAGTTGAACTGAAACGACCTCAGCTAAATTAGTTCAGTATCACGCAAATCGAGTGAAATCCGAGTTGTATTAAGAGCCTGCCACTTCAAGAAAGGTAGTCGGTAATAACCTTTGTATTTCACCTAGAAAGGAGAGCCCAGTGGACAAACACAAAACGGACTACAAGGCATTATACGTACGAAACAGAACTGGATCATGTATTCTAAATGCATAAATATATTTTACTTTTTTAAAGAGATAGTGAAGCTTTAAGAGCAATTGTTTACAGCTGTCTACAAATGAGTTTGGATGTCAGGGTCCACTGAACGCTCGCCATTACTATGAGAAAGAAACCAGTCAGCGTCCATTGTTTTACCTCTCCTTGTGTTTTCACACCAAGTATTCATCTCATCAAGTATTTACTGAAACACATATTGGCGTTTTATTCAACAATATATCTGTAGTTGTGCTTTGTTGTATTTAAGGTACAAAAGACGCATTGATTTATTTACAACATAATTGGGTAGCTTTAATGGGTTCTTCTATCAGTTTTAAGTGCAAACGTTAAACCTGGCCGATGACACTTGCAGACAAAAAAAAACCTAACTGATAATATAAACTCTTGCACTAAGTTCTTCGTTAAATTACAAGCGAATATTTACGCGCTTCTACAAATTAATAGAACTTCAAACAGTAAATCGGTCAGTGGAGATAACCAAATCAATGTGCTAATTATTTAAGACTAGTACTATGAAGTCATTTCAGTACACGCACAGAGTTATACTTTAACTTTGACATCCATTGTATGCAAAATCACGGGGGAAGAAAACATTAATAATCGGTTTAGTCAACAACTGCAACACGGATTTCAAGACAGGGCAGCACTTTAGTACTTTAGACCATTTAGTCGTCACAGTCGATGTCAGAGGCTAAGCCCAAGGTGGACGTATCTGAACCACTGGATACGTAAACAGTTGGGAATTGCAATTCACACGCCTCGAAGAAGATTTTAATTCAGACCTTCCTTAAAAAGCCGTTATCTAGAAGAGGAATACGACTATGTATGGAGACACGACAAACCAATAAAACTATACTCTTTAGAATAGGTAACACGCTTAATCGTCCAGACTTTGGTTTTGATTGATTTTATTGCATATAACATACAAAACAATTGGGCACAATTTATGCACTTCGGCTACATGCCATTCGTATACATGGATGAGACTAGATTAAAAACATGGACCCAGTAGACAGAAAAAACAACAAACAAAACCAAACATGGCATATGCTAGTTAGTACTAAAACAGAAAGAAAGACTCGTTTAACTAACTTTTAATTGAATTGGAAAACATTTGACGCCATCCATCCTCAAACACAATTAAAGACAGACATAGGAAAAAAGGACGGTGCACCGACATGCTAAGTGTTTCAAACGGTGGTGTCCGCACTAGCTCTGCTCACCACTCGCTAAAACACATTACTAACATTATAAACATCATTACAAAAGGTACACTGTAAGTCTAGTTGTTTATTACCATATGTAAACCAGGTACATTGGCAATATATGTATCTTTTGTTACTTGTACTTGTGAGCAGCGTCTTATTATATCAATCAACATTTTATATCTACACAATACATTTTATTGCTAAAGTACTAATCAAAATTATACCCAGGTGATTTTTCAGTCTTATATATTAGTTATAAAAATCACTGGAATAAAAACCATAAAAAATGTGTCAGTATTATCATGACCTGTTATGGTATTCAAACAACCGGTAGAAAAAATGACAATACATGACCTGTTATAGATAGAAATATGAGATTTATTTACAATTGTACTGCAAAACATATGTAATTTGGAACAGATTATAACACCCAGGTTTATATTGAACACATATTTTGAAATTACATAAATAACTTATGCATACCAAGACATTTGCCAACACCTTAGCCATAATCACAGCATATATCATGTGTACTGATTATATGCAAGGCTGGTTCCAGTTTGTGTAAGCATAAAGAAGGCACAGAGCCGGTTTAAGGATCCGCAGGGCCTGTAGCACAAATAACAGCGGGGCCCCTTCCAAGGATATATATTTTTTGCAACCCCCTCGGGGAGAGTGGAAAAATCACCTGGGTAAAATGTGACGTTTGATGGTCATGTATGTAAGATATATGGTCTGGACAAGAAACAGTTAACAGACGGACGGACGGACAACGCCATACCATAATACGACCCATCACAGACGGGCGTATAAAAATACCATTATTGAGTTCATCATCTTCATCTTGCATCTCAGTTAATTTCCACCACAAAGGTTGATCGGATGTGAAGACTGAGGTCACCCAATACTGATGTTCTTGATCGCATACAAAGCACATGGGTGAACAGAGATATGATTTGTTGCTTGTTTCAAAGCAATATCAAGGATTACATTGGGGTAAATACTGTGTGGTACCGTTTGCATGAAACCATTCCAAGATGATCTAGACCGATGCAACAAGCCAGATATCTTTCAAAGACATGCTATAGTTTAGGCAGTGGTTTATTTTCAATTGCACTCCATGACATGCTGACTTCCTATAAAGTTTGGTGCTTAGTCCTCTGAGGAATCCTTTGTGTATCTTTTTCGTAAATGCTGTCTTGAACGATGTTTGGATAAAATATTATTTTCCAAAAAGAAATGTTCGGGGTAGATTGAAGAAAACAGGTACACGTTTTTGATGTGACATGATATCAATTTTTCTGTTTTAGGGTTTTACCCAATACCAGGTTGGGTTTGATCATATTTGTATAGTTTTACAAACCTAAGGTCTGGGTGTCATTCTACAGACAAAATGACTAATAGTGATTTGTAGGAGTATACTGCCTTGTCAACGATTCATTTGGACTCTGTCTTAAGCAGATATACCAGTTTTGTAATTTTAGTAAATCGTTTATTTACTAAGCATCAATGCTATTATCGCGTTATACGAAGAACGTTCGGTTGACAGGTGTGTGTGTGTGTTTGTGTGTGTGTGTGTGTGGAAAGAGAGAGAGAGAGAGAGAGAGAGAGAGAGAGAGAGAGAGAGAGAGAGAGAGAGAGAGAGAGAGAGAGAAAGAGAGAGAGAGCCCACTGCCACTACAAAGGCTACTTGCAAAAAGCAGAAAGGGGTATTTTTTGTGTACATTACAGTACATACCATGATCTTTAATCAACCTATCAGAGGGAGTTGTTTGGAATGGAAAAAAGCCAGAGGCGATCTCTCTACCCACTACACCTCGGGAAAGCACTCTACTTGAGATACATTCCGCCTCGTATGTATATATATAAATACATACGCGTTAAGCGTGTGCTATGGGGACTCGGGGTGGTTGGGGATAGGTGGGATGTATCCCACGAGTAAATAATTTAGCATATTTTAATGGAAAATGTTAAATGTGGGTTTTTTTTATATAGCAGATCCTTCTAATACACTGTATGTTTTGGTGGGATCTGTTGCTTGAAGAGGGTGGGGTAATAGGTAACAGTTGATAACTTGACGAGGAAGCCAAAGTGTGAGGCATGACAACAGGTCGTGACCGATTTCTTTAACATTTCCTACTTTATGCTATGCTAGGCAGGGGCGCATTCAGGATTTCGTAATGGGAGGGTCCCAAAATTATTTTAAAAACTGCACCATTAAGTTTGCCGAAGATAAACGACCCGATCTCCCGAAGGGAGCGACATCTGTTGGGCGATCTCGGCGCATGCTTTTTTAAATATAGATGCTCAGAGGCACGTTGTCGAGCCAATTTACTATATGGTTTAATGGGAAGGTGAAAGCAAGCATCAGACAAGAAACAACAGGTGTAATGTTGTCAGTCACGCTGTACGGAGGGGTGAACAATGTTGACAATTTGCATGCGTGTTGGAAATTTCATTGCAAAAATGTCATTTACCGAGTTTTTGTGAATATGCATGAGTGCAAGTCCATATAATCGATCCTCCGTCATAGTTGTACGCAAAAACATTTCCAGGCGACACTGTGCACTCAATGAACGTTCACACTCGCAACTTATTAATGGAATGACACAGAGTAAACGTATCAAACATGGAATATTTCTTTCAAAGTGGCCAAAGCAGAACTGGGCTTGTCTGATTGTGGAACTCTCGACCAGTTAGTCCATGAGCTAGAGGGGTCGGTCGGTACTAACTTCATCTACCCTTAGTTTTGCCATATACATCTTAATAAATAGTTTATAATGATTTCATTTAGTTATTCAGTTGGCAATTCCTTTGAAATATTGCTTTTGAGGAAGGGGGTGGGGGGTTGGGTTATCATAAGCGTCGTTACACAGAAACACTTCAAGAAAACTTTATATATATATATTAATATTAAATAGGTGTCACTATAAGCTTCTGCTGCAATAAGATCCATCAAAAAGAATATTTGATGTGCTGAGACTAAACTTTGTCAAATGTCTACTGAAAAAATAAAACTGTGTGAATTCTATTTTGTAACGTTACAAACAACGTGTTATATGATACCCCAAATCCTCAAAGCATTTCAATATTGGTAACATATCTAAATTCTCCCCATCATCCACGTTTTGTATTCCTAAATGCATTGACAAATATTTTACAATGCTTGTAATATAGTCACCATTTAGAAATTCTGTAAAAATATAACTGTCATGGAAATGGGGGTTGAAATGGAGGTAGGGTCACAAAACGCGTAATACACAAAGACAGTTGTGAGTCCTGCAATGCTATCATAAATTATCTATCCCTAGGGATGTAGACCTTGACAAAAATCACTATGAGCATTCGTCCCCCGAGGTGATAACAATTGGTCAAATTTTGGGTCCTGGCTCATGGACTAAGTGTCTTTCCCATACATCTAGTTCAACATCAATGGCTGATGCATCAGATGAGTTTGGTAAATCTTCTCTGTGGTATTCAGTTACAGGCTTGGTCAATTCCGCTAATCCTTGCCTCAGGACAGATATTAGGTGAAGAGACTTAACTGCAGTAACGTGACTGTCACTGGAACGTTCCGATAACTGTTGTATGATGTGATCCAGATACGGTATAGTGAGGTTTCTTCTGTAATATTCCTTTGGGTCTAGGGCAGGCGCATTGCAGCGATGTTGTTGTACATAACAGCTTCTCGGAACCGATGGACCGACAGAAATGCTATTAGTCAATTTAACAGCTTGGTTATACCAATGTTTGTTGAATTTGTTGACGCACACTTTGAAGTGTGTTCTAAACGAAAATAATATGTCGGTAGCCTTTCACGATGTCAACCGATCTGCCCTGAAGACAGACGGTTAAGATTCGTTTGCAAGTAATAATAGCCGGGTATAGTTCTGTCATGACTTCAAGTGCGTCATGCCTTCCAATCCATCGAGTTCGGCACCGGTGTGGCATGTTTTTAATTTCCAAGCGGGAAAAAACTGTATCCGGATGAGTAACTGTTATCGGCAATTGCCGAAAATCAGCGAACGTGAAAATACGTCTTACGACATAAAGCGAAATGTTCCGATATGAAAAATGACCCTTTACTTTGTTTAGTGAATTATGAATAATAATTTTTAAAAAGCCATTTGAAAAGGGCACATCAAAGGACGTGGGGACGGTATGGAAATGTGACCCCCCTCTGGATCCGCCAATGCTAGGGGCCATTCAACAATTACCCAATGACATTAAAATCAACTCAGCTAATGTCGATCTCGGTGGCGCAGTGGTTAAGCCATTGGTCTACAGGCTGGTAGATACAGGATTCTTACAGGGCGAGTTCTCAAGGTCTCAATGGGTACACCATCTTCTTTCTCACTAACCAACTAACAACTAACCCACTGTCCTGGACAGCTGAGGTGTGTGCCCAGAACAGCGTGCTTAAACCTTAATTGGATATAAGCACGGAAATTAAACGACCTCAGCTAAATTAGTTCAGTATCACGCAAATCGAGTGAAATCCGAGTTGTGTTAAGAGCCCGCCACTTCAAGAAAGGCAGTCGGTAATAACCTTTGTATTTCACCTAGAAAGGAGAGCCCAGTGGACAAACACAAAACGGACTACAAGGCATTATACGTACGAAACAGAACTGGATCATGTATTCTAAATGCATAAATATATTTTACTTTTTTAAAGAGATAGTGAAGCTTTAAGAGCAATTGTTTACAGCTGTCTCGAAATGAGTTTGGATGTCAGGGTCCACTGGACGCTCGTCATTACTATGAGAAAGAAACCAGTCAGCGTCCACTGTTTTACCTCTCTTTGTGTTTTCACACCAAGTATTCATCTCATCAAGCATTTATTGAAACACGTATTGGCGTTTTGTTCATCAGTATATCTGTAGTTGTGCTTTGTTGTATTTAAGGTACAAAAGACTCATTGATTTATTTACAACATAATTGGGCAGCTTTAATGGGTTCTTCTATCGGTTTTAAGTGCAAACGTTAAACCTGGCCGATGACACTTGCAGACAAAACAAACCTAACTGATAATATAAACTCTTGTACGGAGTTCTTAGTTAAATTACAAGCAAATATGTATGTGCTTCTACAAATTAATAGAACTTCAAACAGTAACTCGGTCAGCCGAGATTACCAAATCGCTTTGTTAATTATTTAAGACTAGTGCTATGTCAAAGAAGACATTTTGGTACACGCACATAGTTGTACTTTAACTCTGACATCCATTGTATGCAAAATCACGGGGGAAGAACACATTAATAATCGGTTTAGTCAACAACTGGAACACGAATTTCAAGACAGGGTAGTACTTTAGTACCGTAGACCATTTAGTCAGTCACAGACGATGTCAGGGGCTAAGCCCAGGGTGGACGTATCTGAACCACTGGACACGTAAACAGTTGGGAATTGCAATTCATACGCTTCGAACAAGATTTTAATTCAGACCTTCCTTAAAAAGCCGTCATCTAGAAGAGGAATACGACTATGTATGGAGACACGACAAACCAATCAAACTATACACATTAGAATAGGTAACACGCTTAATCGTTCAGACTTTGGCTTTGATTGATTTTATTGCATATAACATACAAAACGATTGGGCACAATTTATGCACTTCGGCTACATGCCATTCGTATACATGGATGAGACTAGAGTAAAAACATGGACCCAGTAGACAGAAAAAACAAAAACAAAAAAAAACATGACATATGCTAGTTAGTACTAAAACAGAAAGAAAGACTCGTTTAACTAACTTTTAATTGAGTTGAAAAACATTTGACGCCATCCATCCTCAAACACAATTAAAGACAGACATAGGAAAAAAGGACGGTGCACCGACATGCTAAGTGTTTCAAACGGTGGTGTCCGCACTAGCTCTGCTCACCACTCGCTAAAACACATTACTAACATTATAAACATCATTACAAAAGGTACACTGTAAGTCTAGTTGTTTATTACCATATGTAAACCAGGTACATTGGCAATATATGTATCTTTTGTTACTTGTACTTGTGAGCAGCGTCTTATTATATCAATCAACATTTTATATCTACACAATACATTTTATTGCTAAAGTACTAATCAAAATTATACCCAGGTGATTTTTCAGTCTTATATATTAGTTATAAAAATCACTGGAATAAAAACCATAAAAATGTGTCAGTATTATCATGACCTGTTATGGTATTCAAACAACCGGTAGAAAAAATGACAATACATGACCTGTTATAGATAGAAATATGAGATTTATTTACAATTGTACTGCAAAACATATGTAATTTGGAACAGATTATAACACCCAGGTTTATATTGAACACATATTTTGAAATTACATAAATAACTTATGCATACCAAGACATTTGCCAACACCTTAGCCATAATCACAGCATATATCATGTGTGTACTGATTATATGCAAGGCTGGTTCCAGTTTGTGTAAGCATAAAGAAGGCACAGAGCCGGTTTAAGGATCCGCAGGGCCTGTAGCACAAATAACAGCGGGGCCCCTTCCAAGGATATATATTTTTTGCAACCCCCTCGGGGAGAGTGGAAAAATCACCTGGGTAAAATGTGACGTTTGATGGTCATGTATGTAAGATATATGGTCTGGACAAGAAACAGTTAACAGACGGACGGACGGACAACGCCATACCATAATACGACCCATCACAGACGGGCGTATAAAAATACCATTATTGAGTTCCTCATCTTCATCTTGCATCTCAGTTAATTTCCACCACAAAGGTTGATCGAATGTGAAGACTGAGGTCACCCAATACTGCTTTTCTTGATCGCTGACAAAGCACATGGGTGAACAGAGATATGATTTGTTGCTTGTTTCTAA